>NC_045984.1:16352394-16511384 GCF_010909765.2 Amblyraja radiata
TCTCCAAACCTGCACGTATGTCGAATGTGGGGGGGAAACCGGAGTACCCGGAGAAAACCTACACGGTTACAGGGAGAATGTGCAAACTCTGCACAGTCAGGATCAACGATCCTATAGCGGAGCTGTGCTATAGGATCTTTGGTCAGGATTGAAACCGGGTCTTTGGCGCTGTGAGGCAGCAGCTCTACCGCTGCACCAGTGTGCCGTTGTCTGTGGGGAGTTAGCATGGATTCCCTGTGACTGCATGAATTTCCCCCACATCCCAAAGACACAGTTGGTAGGTTAATTGCCCACAGGAAATTGTCCCTAATGTGCAGATGAGTGATCGAATCTGTGCGAAGGGGGATGAAGTTGATGGGAACCTTGCAACAAAACAATGGAATTAGTGTAAGGATTGATGTACAGACGTGCTTGATGGTTGGATTTGGGCGGCAAATGGTGCATTTATGTGCTGTGTGAATTTATGTGGGAAAGAGACAGATGACGGTGGCACGGCGGTAGAGTTGCTGCCTTACAGCGAATGCAGCGCCGGAGAACCGGGTTCGATCCCGACTACTAGTGCTGCCTGTCTGTACGGAGTTTGTACGTTATCCCCGTGACCTGCGTGAGTTTTCTCCGAGATCTTCGGTTTCCTCCCACACTCCAAAGACGTACAGATTTGTAGGTTAATTGGCTTGGTAAATGTAAAAAACAAATGTCCCAAGTGGCTGTAGGCTAGTGTTAAATGTGCGGAGATCGCGGACCCGGTGGGCCGAAGGGCCTGTTTCCGCGCTGTATCTCGAAACTAAACCAAACTAAATGGAGACGAATCACCGATCAGCCATGAACTAACAAAAGCGAACGACTTTCCAGTCTGAAGAAGGGTTTCGGCCGAAACGTTGCCTGTTTCCTTCGCTTCAGAGATGCTGCTGCACCCGCTGAATTTCTCCAGCATTTTTGTGTACCTTCCCCTAATACAATGTTGCTTTATGTTTGTGCATGATTCAAAACCTTTTACTTTTATCTTGGCACCCTGCTTCCACCTTGCCCTGACACTTTGATGCAGTCCATCGGTTCACCTTGGTCGCACCACTCCATGTGTTTCAGAGTCGCTGTCCATTGACTGTCTCGTCGGGGCTTGTTATTATTCCCATTGCTGCCCTGTGAGATGGTTAATATGAATAGTGAACGACAACATTCGGAGCAGCTTCTATTAGATTGAAACCGTAATGTCGCTGGCGGTTTTACTAAATCTTGCAATTTTACAATACAGGATGAAGTGAATCCCATGATGTCAACTGCATTTCTGTCCACACTCTCTCTGAGTTCTTGAACCCCATAAGATGCAGGCACTGCTTCATAGAATATTCACACAACATTGTGTAGGAAGGAAATGCTGATGCTGGTTTACACTGAAAACAGACACACAATGCTGGAGCAACTTAGGGGTCAAGCAGCATCTCTGGAGAAAGAGGAAAGGTGACGTTTCGGGTTGGGACCCTTCTTCAAACTGAGAGTCAGGGGCGAAGAAAACTAGAGGTATGAAATCAATCAGATCAAGAACAAATCAGATCTGGCAACAATGGCAACCAGGAGATCATGTAGGCCAAATCGTACTGAGCGTAGGTGTTCAGCGAAACGATCACACTAAACTGATAACCAATCAACTCCTATGATGTGCCAGAAAATATTGGAACTGTTCTCTTTGTTCGGACAATGCCCTACCATTCAACAGATGGGTGTTGCACCTCAGGTAGTTGCAAAGGAACGTGTACTCAGTGTCATAAGGTGGTTGGTGGGAATTGAAGAACAGACCAGCGAGGCAGCAGCAAAGGTAATGTGGACATAAGGAACTGCGAAAAATGTCACAACGTAACTCAGCGCGTTATGGCAGTATCATTTTGAGTCTGAAGATGGGTCCCGACCTGAAACGGCGACTGTCCATGTTCTTCAGAGATGCTTCCTGATCCGCTGAGTTACTCCAGCACTTCGTGTCTTTTTTCAGTAGCAAAGGCATGAACCTGCATGGTGCTGAACGGGGAAGGAAGGAAAATATGTGTCTGGTGGTGGAAACGGAGTGGACAGAAATAGAAAATAATGATCGACGATGTCAACAGCAAGGGGTGAGACTAGAAGGTGAGTGGATCAGAAAAAAACTGAAAGGGGACAAAAATCTGGATGGGTTTTGGAATGTAACAATTGAAGTTTGTGATTTTTCATGTCAGAAAGGAAGGGAAAAGTCACCGATAACAGCACTGAATGTGGCGAAGAAATAATAGGAAATATTCTTCTGAGTAAATATAAATAGAACTGCGGAACATGGCAATTTTGAGATCAAGTGAGTCTGTGTTATTGTAAAGAGAGCATATATATGCATTAACTTAATGATTAAGGTCGTCTCAGGATGAGACGAGGCTCTACCTTGACAAATGCTAGATAATTTCAGCATATATGTGATCTGGTGGGCCCGAATTGTGCAGATGAAATTCTAAATTGAAATCCACGTGGGGTGAGTTGTGAATGCTGTCTGACCTGTTGAGTGTTTTTTATATTTTCATTTCAGATTTATAGCATCTGCTTTTATTTTACTTTCACCATCAAGCCGCTGAGGGCGCTGCAGGCGACTCCGAGCCGCTGAGGGCGCTGCAGGCGACTCCGAGCCGCTGAGGGCGCTGCAGGCGACTCCGAGCCGCTGAGGGCGCTGCAGGCGACTCCGAACCGCTGAAGGCGCTGTAGGTACTCCGAGCCGCCGAGGGCGCTGCAGGCGACTCCGAGCCGCCGAGGGCGCTGCAGGCGACTCCGAACCGCTGAAGGCGCTTCAGGCGACTCCGAGCCACTGAGGGCGCTGCAGGAAGGCGCCGCCTATCTGCGGGTTAAGGATGATCCTGCGGCCGCGGCTGCCTTGTCGCGGGATGAAAGGCCGAGGTTGCGGCAGTGCGGGTTCCCGGCATCGTGTCCCGCAGTGAGTTTGAATGAAGTTGGGGAAAGGAGCCGGCTTTATTATAGGGCCCTGTAGAAGGTGAGTGGGCGGCGGTAAACACTTCAACCCGGTGCTGCTGAGGCACGACGTCGGGCCGAGCCTGTGGGCCGCAGGCGCGCAGACCCCGGGGCCGGAACCTGCGCATCATAATTGTCCTGCGGCTCCGGGACCCCGGCGGCGACCGCGCTGGGCCGGACACGGGCAGTGGAAGGTGTTCTGTGGTGATGGAAACCTGACCCAGTAACTGGTCAATGACCGGGACCCGACCGGGCCGTTCCGCTGTCTTTCCCTCTCATCACCGGTACCCTATGTGAAGGAGGAGGAGGGTTCGGGGGCACTTCTCTCAGAACAGCCCGAGGGAGCCAGCTGTCCGCACCGAATGTTCGCCCATACCATTGTCTGGTGGGTTTTGAAGGAACTCTCGGGTCCAGGCGATATCATACATCTTTAATAAATTATCAGCATCGACAGTTTCACCCTTTTTTAAACTGAAGGATCGATGGAGGGAAAGGCCTCGCCTCCAGATAATTTGGCTGCATCTCAAACCTATGAGCAGTTGACGGGAGTTTTCATTCCACAATTGTCCTTAAAACTGGGATTTACTAATCTACTAATCTTGTACTATACCGTTTGCCGTAAAGCAGATTTACCTGCATGTGTTCTTATGTGCTTTAACTATATAATGTGTAAATTGTGTAGCATTGTGCAACGCAGAAAACAGGTCTGAAGAGTGATTTTTGTATTGGATTTATGTGCCCACGTGAACAAGGTGATATTTTATAACACCGACGACCGTAAACTGGCTTTTGTAAGAGCTACTTAGCTGCACCCATTCCATATATCTTTCCCTGAAACCCTGTGATGCTTTTACCTTCAACTACATGTCTGGTCAAAACTGAATCTGCTTGTCTATATCTAAGTTGCTCGTTCATAACTGCTCTTGGCATGAAAAGGGTTTGGGATTGCACAGTGGCAAGTTGAGCTGCTGTCTCATCACACTGACAACCACAATTCAATGCTGATCTCTAGATTTTTCCCTGTGTGGAATTTAATGTTCTCCCTGTGACTGCATGTGTTTTCCTTGGGTGTTGTGGTTTCATCTCATGTCCCAAAGGCATGCTGATGGGGAGATTAATAGGCTACTGTAAATTGCCCCTATTGTCCAGGTGAGTGGTAGAATTGGGGGGGGGGGAGGGAATGTGGAACGTGGAGAGAAGATGGTTAGGGATGAAATGAATAATGTGCATTGTGTAAATAGGCGTTTGATGGATAGTGCAGACGGTGTCTGGAGCATGTTTCTATGCTGCATCACTGACTCCATTTTCTTTGTCATCACTGGATCCCTGTAATCAATCTATACACCTGTACCTTCTGTTCCTTGACCCGTTTGCCATTAGAAATGGCTTATTTGTATTTACATTATTAAGATCCTTTGTGATTTTGAGATCTTTCACTGCTTGGCTTCCTCTTCTGCAAAAAACAATCTTTGTTTCTTCTGTCACTTATACTAGGGATGATTCTGGTAACATTTTGGGAACTCTTTCCCAGGCATTTGCATCGTTATTTGCTATGTCTGAAATTAATCCTCCACTTATTCAACATATGTGCTTTCTTGACCTGCCCTGCCACATTAAAAGATTTCTGTACACAGATTTAGCAGTCACTCTGTTCTCGTATCAGTTTATAGCCTTTTTTTTTTCTTTTAAGGACTTTGCTCCTCCATAGTAAACACTCTACATTTATGAGCGTTGTCAGCAAGAGTGTCATTTATTATCCCCTACATGCTCTTAAGAAAATGGGGAGGAGCTGTTTTTTTGAACCATCGCACTCCCATCTATAATATGCAGTTTCACTGAATGAATGGCAGTTTACTTCAGGTAGTGTGCACCTTGGTGAGGAATCTGTTGGAAGCGTTCTCAACCTGCCCTTGTCCCTTGTGTTGGGGTTGTGTTTATGAAAATTCAAGAACAGTACAGCACGGAACAGTCCCTTCGGCCCACAATGTCTGTGCCGAACATGATGCAAAGTTGAACAAATTTCCTCTGCCTACATGTGCTCTCTATCCCTCCATTTCCTGTCTATCCATGTGCCCATCTACAATCCTCTTAAATGCTTGTATTGTATCTGCTTCCACCAAACCTGACATTACATTCCAGGTATCCACCACTATTTTAACAAACATGCCTTGCATGTAAACTTCTCCCACCTGACCTTGGAGCCTCTAACTTTGACAATTCCACCCTGGGAAAAAGATTCTGTCTACCCCATCTATGATGCTCATGCTGTAATACACTTTTAACAGTCTCCCTCGCCCTCTGATGCTCCAGAGAAAACAATGCAAGTTCCCTCTCCGATCTCTCCTTATAGCTAATGCCCTCGAATCCAGGCAGCATCCTGCAAAACTGCTCTATACCCTCTCCAAAGCCTCTACATCCTTGGGGTGACCAGGACTGCAATTGCATAATACTGCAAATGCGGCCTAACCATAGTTCTATAAAACTGCAATGTGACTTTCTGACTTTTGTGTTCAATGTCCTGACCGATGAAGGTAAGCATACCATAAGTCGCCTTGACTACGTTATCTATTTGTTGCCATTTTCAGGAAGCTATTGACGTAGACCCCAGGATCCCTCTGTACATCGATACTGTCAAGGGTCTTACAATTAATCATATACTATCCCCTTGTATTTGACCACCTAAAGTGCAAACACCTCATATTTGCTCAGATTAAATTTAATTTTTTTCATCTGTAATTGATCTATATCCTGCTCTATTATTTGACAGCCTTTATCACTGTCTCTAACTCCACCATTTTGGCATTGTCTGAAAACTTAGTAACCAACCTATCTATATTAACGTCCAAGTCATTTATATCTCGCAATCAGAGGCCCTAACAAAGAACCCTGCAGAACACTACTGGTCAAAGACCTCCAGCTAGAATAACCCACTGCCCTCGGCCTTCTATTGGCAAGTTAATTCTGAATCCAAACTACCTAATCACCATGGATCCCATGCATCTTAATCTTCTGGATCAGCCTACCATGGGGGACTTTATCAAATCCTTACTAAAATACATATGGACAACATTCACTGCTCTACCTTCCACAATCACCTCAAAAAAAGACTCAATCAATAGTGAGCCTTGATCTGGTGCAGAAAAAGGCTCCAAGCTAACTGTCCCTAATTATCAAATTTTCTTCCAAAAGAGAGTAAATCCTATCTGAAGAATTATCTCCAATAACTTCCCTACCTTGGACATGAAGCTCACTGTCCTATAATTTCTTGGATTAGCTCAATTTCCCTTCTTAAACAAAGGAACAATATTGGCTACTCTCCAGTCTTCTGGCATTTTACTTGTGGCTTGAGAAGATACAAAGTTCTTTGTCAAGACCCCTGCATTTTCCTCTCTTGCGTCTCACAATAACCCATGATAGATTTATCTCCCCCTCAAGCCCTTCAAGACAGCCAACACCACGTGCATCATGACCTCAAACTGCCCTAGCATATTAGCACACTGATCTACTGTCCTTCTTGGTGAATACATATACAAAGTACGCATTTAATACATCACCTACATCCTCCAAGAATAAATGTTCTCCTTTTATCCTTAAGTGGTCCTACCTACTCCATAGTTACTCTCCTGTTTTTAATGTACTAAAAAGCCATAGGATTTACTTTAATCTGACTTGCTAATGACTCTTCAGGGCCCCTTTTGGCCCATCTAATTTCCTGCATGAGTTCTTTTGTGCTTGTTTTATATTCCTCAATGCCTCTGTCCTAGTTCTTTTCCTGAACCTTCTTCCTTTTCAACTAAGTTTACGACTCTGATCACCTACAGTTCCCTTTCCTTGCTATCCCTTTCCCTCTTCCTCACTGGAACATGCCATTCCAGGACTCTGATCAGCTGGTCTTTAAATTACTTGTCTGATGTGGATTACTCGATAACAGCTGTTTCCAATTTGCTCTCCCTAATTCATGCCAAATATTGTAATCTGCCTTGCCTCAATTTCGTACTTTCTCTGAAATGTACAGGCCTATCCTTAATTCATAACTATCTTAAAACCTATGTAGTGATCACTGCTCCCCAAAAGCTCTTCCACTGAAACACCAGTCACCTGGCCAGACTTATTTCCCATTTTTAGGTCCAGTATGGTCCCTCCTTTAGTTGGACTATCCACACATAGTTTCAAGAAACCCTCCTGGATATACCCAATAAATTCTGCCCCAAATAAGCCTTTTCCACCAGTTGATTTTGGGGAAGTCGCCCACTATGACAACTGTCGCTTTCACATCTTTATACAATCTGCCAACATTTCTGTTTCTTTACCTCCCACTAGCTACTGGGAGGTTTTTAATAATCCCATTTGAGTGAATGCACATTTCCTTCTTGTTGGAATAGCTATAGTGAGTAACTGCAATGTGTTGTTGATGGTATGTATTACAGCCGTTGTGTATAGTGATGGAGGAAGTGAAATATTCGAATGGGGGATGGGGTTTCAGCTAAATGGCTTTGTTTCCTCTATTGTAAAAGGCTTCCTGACTCTTGCTGAAGCTGCGCTCATCCAGGCAAACGGAGAGTTTTCCATCACATTATTGATATGTGCCTTCGATATGGTGGAAAGGGTTTGGGGTGCCAGGAGATGAATCAATAGCTGCTTGATCGCATCTTCTGACTTGCTATTGTCATGGTATGATCCATTTACATTAATGCTTAATGGTAACCCCAGCAGGAGGCTGAATAGGAGGGTGATGTCATGCTTTTGATTGCCCAGATGGTTCATTGTATTTTTCCTCCTTCAATATGCTCATTTCCCAACAGCCACATGACACAAAGGTTACTTTCAGTTCTGGTGATGTGACTGATTTCCACGGCTGACAGCCATCTTTGGATTTATCACTGACCATGGGGTAGTTTTCCTTTTTGCCATTTTCTCAGTTTTACCGTGTTCTTTGATGCCACACTTGGTCAGGAGCCTCCTTGGGGGATAAGAATGGCTACTGTCAATGCCACCAGAATTTGCCTTTCTTCCCTATGTTGGATCAAAGCTGTAGTGAGGTGTAGAGTTGGTAAAAAAACAAACAACCAAGACAAGCTTTGAATAGTTTCCTGGTAAATGTTCTTTGCCAATACTGTCATGATACCATCACCATTTTGATTGAGGGTAAAGTAAGATGGCAATGGCTACAGTCAGGTCAATCTGCTTTGTGTCTGCCTGTTTCACCAACCTTTTCAATGTCCACGTGAATTATGTCACTATTCTTGCTGTTTCTCTGCTTCCAGGCTTTGTCCTCAGCAAATTTTGAAATAATGTCCTGTACATTTGTCTTCATCACTCCTTTTGGATTATTAGATTAGATTAGATTAGATTCCTTTATTGTCATTCAGACCTTTTGGTCTGAACGAAATTATGTTGCCTGCAGTCATACACAGAATCAATAATAACAAAACATACAATAAACACAAATTAAACATCCACCACAGTGAGTTCACCAAGCACATCCTCACTGTGATGGAGGCAAAGTCTTAGTCTCCGTCTCTTCCCTCCTTGTTCTCCCTCTGCGCTGAGGCGATCGATCCAGGCCGAAGATGCCGCTCTCCAGTCCAGTGGACCTCCGTGGTGATGTCGCCGCCGCCGAAAGCCGGAACGCCGTCTCCGCTCTGAGACGGCCCGCCACAGCATCAGCTCCGGGCAGCCGCCCCAGCTCCAGGTCCCGCAGTCTCCGCTCCAGGCGGCCGCCCCAGCTCCGGGTCCCGCAGTCTCCACTCCAGGCCGCCGCCCCAGCTCCGGGTCCCACAGTCTCCGCTCCAGGCCGCCGCCCCAGCTCCGGGTCCCGCAGTCTCCGCTCCAGGCCGCCGCCCCAGCTCCGGGTCCCGCAGTCTCCGCTCCGAGCCCCGCTGCATCAGCTCCAGGCCGCCGCCGAAAGCCAGAACGCTGCACCAGCAAGTCGGGCCACCGCTGCCTTAGCCCCGAAGACGGCCAGCCTCTCGTTGGTAAGTCCTGGCTGGCTCTGCCTCCGGAGCCTCGGGGTCGGTCGCAGGTTGAAGGCCGCCAGTTCCGCCATTATGCCTCAGCGCAGACGGAGGCAGAGAAGGGGGATACGACACGAAAAAGTCGCATTCCCCCGAAGGAAGAGACAGATAACATGTTTCACCCCCTCTAACGCAACCCAACAAACTAAAACTTAACCAAAACAAGACAAAAAAAACAACAGAAAAAAAGTAAAGACAGACGGACTGTAGGCGAGCTGCAGCTGTTAACAGCGCTGCCACTTCCGGAGTGGATAATATATCTGGATAAGTAGTGAACCAAGCACCAATCATCTCAGATTAAAAAGATGTTTTACCATTGTTGGTTTTGAATCCTTAATTTCACTTTCACCTCTTTCTGTGCTCCATGACTCAATTTTCCTGATGTGTATTTGGTGGCAATTCAGCAAATGCCAAGTGCATCTCAACACCTATTCTCATTTCAGTTTTGTAGCATCCGCAGTATTTTGCTGGTATTTTTTGTCAAATGCCTTCTTAATGTTCGACATACAATTGCCAATTACCGTGCTCTGCGGAATCCTTTATAACCTCATTAAAAATGTTGATTAATAGATTCCTTTGACACATCCCTTCTACTTTTCCTTTATTTATTCACGTCCAATTGCAAATTTTGTGCTGTGATTATGTCTGTAGTAGCTTTCCCATCACTCAAGTTACACAGGCTGACTTGTAGTTACAGGGTTTAAACTTGCATCATTTTATTTTTGAATAAGAGTAAAACTTTCATTTTCTCACAAACCCTGTATCTATGGAAGATTGTAAGATTGCGACCAGTGCCTTGTTAATTTCTCTCCCTCAGTAAACTGCAATGCCTTTCATTCAGACTAGGCAACATATTTGAGGGGATTTTCTTTGTGAGAGGTCTTGTGATGATTCTTCATGCCAATTCTATGAATATACGTTTACATTTTTGTCACACAAACGGAATTTAGCCCAGAATTGGCTCTTTGTAATCATTCAGCATGGATTGAAATCAGGGGCCAGTGAATAGGGTAGGCATTAAGTCCAAGCCTAAGTCTATTGATGATCTGAAATAACAAAACAAGTTTTTTCCATTCACCATATCTAAATGTATTTGAGTTTACTTGTTTATGCAATTTACATAAGTTAGGTCATCCTCAAATTTATGGTGTCAAAGGGTGATGCAAATTTTTATCTATGCTATGAATTTTCACTGATTATTTTGTGGTCATTGTAAGGGAAAGCAGCTGTAGTACATTGCACTATTTGGCAAATATTCAGATGACAAGCAGCTGACATGCAGTGAGTTTGTGCCATAGTGAAATAAACTGCCTCTGGTCACTTGTAGGTTTTTGCTTGGAGATTGTGTAATTTGTCCATTAATTCTGATTTTTCTGCAATCAAGGAACACGATAGGTCCAATAAATAGTGCACTCGTCTTGTTTCTCAACAGAATTAGACTTTATTTTTACTGGATCTGTATTGCTCAGTTCTTGGACAGGAGCCTCTGATACAGAGAATACGGGTCAGTAGCCATATGGAACACCTGTCGACTGGATAGACTGATCTCGTGTCAATGTGGATAAAATGATGAGCATGCTTACGTCATATTTCAATTTTTTGTATTAAGACTGTCAGATAGAGCTTATGGCTCATTCTGTTACTTCATAAGTTTGAAAGGTTCCAGGAAATGTTTGATGAGAATGAAAAGAGGCAGTTTTGCAACAGTTTTTCCACTGTTGGCTGTTATTTTTAAGGCAGTGTATGTAAATTGGTGTTGGCATTGCTAGTAAGAATCATCAGCGCATCACTTCTTTGTTTTTATTTGTCAATATATAGGTAAGCGATAGACTTTTAAGTGTCAGAATTTTAGTAAATCATTTGCAATAGATTGTCCAGGCAAAGGGGGCAGCAGTTTGGACCAATGCACTTCAATCATATCAGCTAGCCCTTAAATAGGAACAGAAAATACTCAGACAACATTGTAAAAATGGAAATATTTATCTTTCTCCGTATATTGCCTAATCTGTTGAATCTTTCTAAAATGTTCTGTTTGTGTCAGTTTTTTAAGCATTTGTTTATTTTTTCAATCTGCTTCTAACTCAATTTCTATATTTTCCACATTTTTAAAATTTCTAAATGTCAACCATACAATACAATACAATAATACTTTATTAGCCAAGTATATTTTGCAACATACGAGGAATTTCATTTGCCAAGTCAGTCATACAAATAAAAAGCAACAGAACATACAAATTACATTTTAACATAAGCATCCACCACAGTGACTCCTCTATATTCCTCACTGATGGAAGGCGAGAAAGTTAAATCGCTTCCCTTCTTTGTTCTCCCGCGGTCGGGGGCCTCGAGCATTCTGTTGATGGGAAGATCTTGACTCCCGTAGCCGGTCGTCGAGCCCTCCTCATCAGGGCGATCAACTCCTGCATCGGGGGGGAATCTCAGTTCCCCCGCGCCTGTGATCGGACCCCAGGTCGGGGCTGGTCGAACCTCTGCGTCGTTGGAGCTTCCCGACTCGGTCTCTCCCGAGACGGCGAGCCCTTGATGGTAAAATTCTCAGGCCTCGGTTGGAGCGATCCCACGTAAGGGATCAGCTCCGATGGTAAGTTCACACCCCATGGTGGAGCTCAAAGTCAGTCCCGAGGAGGCCTCCAGATCCATCATGTCAGGCCGCAGAACGACTGGAGAGATGACCCGAAAACCAATCGCCTCTCTGGCAAGGTAAGAGACCAGAAAAAAAAGTTTCCCCTGACTCTTTCCCCCTCCCCCATGTAAAACAATCCAGAGAACATTTACACAAACTTTTAAAACATGCTAAAAATAAAAAGACGAAGAAACAGACAGACTGGTCGCGAGGCTGTCAATCGTATGGTGCCCTAGGTGGCGCCTCTTCACATTTTGTCTGTTGTGAGATGGAATTTTGGTCCCTTCTTAAATATCTTCAGTTCTCCACTTCCCTTCCTTCATACAATAATTTTATTGAATTTAAACTTGACTTTTTAATTCCTTTTGTTTCACTATGCTTTTTATGCAGTTTTGGACATTTTTCTATGTTGAAAGGGACTGTTCAATTTCAAGTTGTTTAATTACATCTGGGGATTTTGTTTTGTGACAACTGTACAGTGCTTGTTGCAATGGTAGTCAATAACTATTTCAGTGGGTTCTTAAGACCTGAAAACTGGGGAGGGATGTTGGTGTAGATGGAAGTGTGAGTGATCTGTCACAACCATTAGGTTGCTTCTTGTTAATTATCTTTGGTAGAATCAATTTCAGAGAGACCCAAACTTGTACTTACGTGGGATAAGAATTCCCTTTGTTAGCTCTGTGACAACATCCACAGCAGGAGGCACACAATTGTGGACTTAAAATCCTCCACTGGAGAAATGATCACATATCTAAACCGTCACTCCCAATGAGAGAATGCTGCATTTTTGGTAATGCTGTGTCCCTGATTAGACAGCCTGTCTGCCACCTTCGGTGAATGTAAAAGATCCCATGGCACCATTTCAAAGAGCAGTGTAAGCGTTCCTGGTATTGGTTTATTATTATCATGTGTACTGAGATACAGTCAAAAACTGTTTTGCGTGCTATGTAGACAAATCATACCAGACATGAGTACACTTGATAGTGCAAAAGAGAAAATAAACCAAATGCATTTAGAGTTTTACGGAAAATATGTATCCTTTAGCAAATATCACAATGATTTATCATTAAATTGAAACCTTGCGGTGGCATCTGCCGCATTTCCAAAGTTTTGAAAAAGGTAATTCCAAATGGATGTAATTGACAATAAAGTACAAGTAGATATCTTGAGGTTCTATATAAATGTCTTTATGTCCCTATGCTTAATTGCTAAATGCTCTGATAAAAAATAAAAAAAGGTAAAGTTCTCACGCATAGCTCTTTGACACAAGCTTTAGGTCTTCTGCACTCCAGCTTTAAGTTGGCATCCATTCCTGTCTCATCATGCCTTTGTGAAGCATCTTGGCACATTTTTCTGTTAAGCGTTATATAAATTCAAGATTTAGTAAAGAGTTGTATGTGTCAATGGGTTACCATGGCAAAAATTTCACCAAGCAGAGGGAGAAAGCTTTTGGCTTGTGGTGCAGACATCCCATTGAATTCAAAGGTGGAGAGTAAAGGGCCTGTCCCACTTACGTGTCCTTGGCACGCAAATTACGTGACCTCATGGTCGCGTTGAGGCACACGGGCATCGTATGGCCGCGCAGGGCCGGTCCCACCTAGAAGCGAGAAGGGGTATGTAGTTGTGCGCGATATCGCGCGGCGCTCCGAAATGTTTGTAGTGAACAAAATCTTCGCGCATCAAAGGCCTGTCGCGGAACTGACGGCCAAAGTAGGACAGGCCCAAGACCCTGGCGCGACGCAACGTCTCACCTCTAACAGCAGCAGAAGCAGGCAAACGATCGCCGAACTCTGCCTGGGACTCACGGCCGTTGCCGTCCGGATCCGCCCCCACTCCTACTCCCAGAGCGGGGCCGAGAAAATTGAAGATTGACACAAAATGCTGGAGTAACTCAGCGGCACTGGCAGCATCTCTGGAGAGAAGCAATGGGTGACGTCTTGGGTCGAGACCCTTCTTTTCAGACCGAAGAAGAGTCTCGACCCAAAACATCACCCATTGCTTTTCTCCAGAGATGCCGCCGGTTCCGCTGAGTTACTCCAGCTTTGTGTCCATCTTCAAATGACGTCACACGCTCCAGACAGCTGTGCGTCGCATGGAATCGTGCCCGACCTTCGCGGGACCGTCGCGGCTCAACGCGACCATGAGGTCGCGTAAGTTTGCGTGCCAAGGACACGTAAGTGGGACAGGCCTTTTAGGGTAGTACCAGTGATTGGCAACTGGAGTTTCAGCTGTGAACACTGGGTTTACTTCTAGAAGAATAATTGTATCTGAAGGATATAGGTTTCCCCGCTTTGAATTGAGGGTTATGAGACCCCATTAAGACAATGCCATATCGAAGCAATCACTGTTACGAAGTAAAGAGCCTGTCCCACGAGCATGCGACTGCATGTGGCAAGCGCGACCTAACGCGGTCGCTTGAGACGTACGGCCTTGTGGGGCCGGTCCCACTTTGATCGCCGGAACCGTATGGAGTTGTGCGGAGCTGGTCCCGACATCGCGCTGGGCTCCGATAAATGGACTCTGTCCAAAAATTCTGTGCGGTAACGGCCTGCGGCCCACAGCCGCATTGAGGCCGTACGCACCGCCTCGACGGGTGTGTGCAGTGTCTCGACGCCGTACGCAGCGTCTTGATGCCGTACGTCACGCGCGAACTTCCCGCGGACTTCGGTTTGGTCGCGCTCGCCGCATGCAGCTGCATGCTGGTGGGACAGGCCATGTACGGGGATCACTCGACCTCCGCGCGGCCCCCGCTTCCAGTTTAGTCGCGCTTGCCGCATGCAGTCGCATGCTCAAGGGACAGGCCCTTAACACTTGGCTCGTTGAGCATTCATTTTGCAGGTTGCCTACATCAAAATCTTTCCACTTCACCTTACTCTTGTCAAAGGAAATAGCGTAAATCACATTATGGATTTGTCTATGCAGAGTCGGAGTGGACATAATCGTCACTGTGCAACAACTCCAACAAAAATGCAGGCACCAGTTGTGGTATATGGCCATTTTCAACACTATTTAATTTAATTTATTGTCCAATGTACCGAGGTATAGTGGTAATTTGTGAGATGGGGGGAATGAGTAGATAATGGAACACCTTCAAATTTGGTGCTCCACAACATTTATTATTTCCTTCTGTGTTTACTTCACGATGGTGTTTAAGTGATGATGCTGAATGGTTCTACAACAGTATTACTCTCTGTGAAGACTGGTATCAAATAAGCTGGTGACATCTCCCCAACACTTTTCTCAATCTTTCTTGCTGTAATAATGCACCACTTCTTCAACAAATTTCCCAAGGGGAGTGATCCTGATGTTCAGAACTGATAGAAAATTATTCATTGTCAACTGCTTCACTGAAGCATGAGAGAGTGAGCCTTAATACCAACAAAACCAAGCTTTCTTCTGTGCACCACCTGCCCTATGACAATAAAGGTCATGACATGACCCTGTAAAATGCTCTTATCCTGGGAGACCACTCTAGGCATAGGCAGACATCAGTGGTGACATGGTACTGACATCAATGCGGTTGCATAACCTTGGTTGATTGAGGGAAAGGCAGATAAACAACTCTGACCCGGCACAAAACGAATGGTCTACCAGGCAGCAACAATTTCTCCCCTCCAATTATATGCTTCAGAGATGAAAACAACATACAGCAGGCATCTCACAGCATTAGAAAACTGTCGATGCAAAATCCTGAAAATTTGATGGAATGATAAGCGAGCCAACATCAGTATCCTCTCCAAAGCTAATATCCCCAGTGTTCCCCAGTTACTTTTAATTGGTTATGTTGGGCTGGGCCTGTCAACAGTGGAATCCTGACAGAAATTCTCAATTCTGAAATCTGCCATTGGAGGTGTTTACTAAATAGTGGAAAAGATTCTAGTCGATCATAGCCTGTGAACATGCGGTGGAATGATCAGGTAGACTAAAATTGGGAAGGAATCAATAGCTGACCTGACTTTTTCAGTTCAGATAGGTAAAGGCTGGGGTTCTAGTTCAGTCTCCACTGTTACACAGTCCTCTAATTACAGTTACTCTCAAATCTCATTCCAATTAAACTTAAATGACGAAAGATCAGATATAAATATTTATATTCTGTTTTTAATGGTTGTTGGACCCAAGGCAGGCTATATATATTTCTACAAACTTCTCAATTAGACCTTGTGACCATAAATGGCTAATTGTGGTAATTCTTGTCGAACACCTAGGGGTGTTTGCACTCTTGAGGATCTGCTGGGAGTACCAATGTTGGAATTCCCTGAACAAATTGCTTGCTAGTTGTTCTGGTTTGATAAGGAGCAAGAAAAATATGGTTTTATTGTTTTTCTCTTTGGCAATAATTGATGTAACTTCTTTCACTTGAATATATGTTTGGAGATATTGATCTGAAACTAGCAGTTTATGGTAAATGGGGATTTACTTTAATACTGTTGAAATTGACCAATCAAATCAGTCATTATCATAAAGGAGGGCGATAATTGTTGTAAATGTTGTAAACTACATTTGGATATTTTTTTTATCCAAAGATTCTATTATCTCCCTTTCAGCAGTCTTTTTTTAATATGATTATGCAAATTAATCTTCGTGATTATCATGAGTTTCAAATATTTCTTCTTGCGAATGAAACATAAACCAAAGGAATAGTTAGATCTCAAGCCGGGTGTTGAGCAGCCAGGTTGTTGTCTCTGCGTCTATATGTGCCAGGCCCCGAGCTCCATTTGGTGGATGGTAGAGCGGGCACTCAGAGATGACATGGTTGGCTGTCTGTTGTTCTGCTCCATGTTTGAAAGATAATTTGGGATAGAATAAGAAATGTTGATCTTTTTAGTTGGAGCTTTTGTTCCTTATTGAAGTTCTTGCCACAAATATGCAGAGTTAATGCTAGATACATAATTGAAAGTCCCCATGCATGCCCCTTTCCTGACTTCATCAGCAATTAATTACCCCTGCAGTTTCCCCAGACAGTCCTTGGTTTATCTTTAAAATTCTGAATTTGTTACCTTCTGCAGCATGTCGTCCCTGTCAACAAGATTCTTTAGCTTCTAGGTTGCAGCTGTTATAGCTACTTATGCAAGCTAGCAATGGAAAAAAATGCAAATGCTGATAATAGCATATAAAAATAGAAAGTGCTGGCAGCACACATTAGGTTTCAATAATTCCTGTATATCCTCTAGTAATTTCTTAAACTGATATTTCACTGCCCCCCCCCCCCCCCCCCCCCCCACCCCCAATAACATCCAGCCAACCTTCAGTCTATCCCTGGATATCATCAACAAATGAAAGTTTGATTCTGTATTCATTGGAGAGATTTCTGATTTGTGAAAATTCATGCTGATTCTTCCTGAGGTTGTAAAATTCACTTTCATGGCTGACATTTGTTGCCTATTCGTGGTTGCACAAGTAAGGATAGACATAAATGTACAGACATGAAAGCAAGTCTTTGGTCAAGTGTCCATGCTATCCATCAATCACCCGTTTACACCAATCCTACATTCATCTTATTTTTTTTATCCTTCCAATATTTTCATCAATCTCCCCATATTCAATCGCCTGTCTTCACACAAGGCAATTTACAACAACGCATTAACCTGCAGACCCACGCATCTTGGGTGGAAACCAGAGCAACTAGAGGAAGCCCATTTCAGTAGAAACTCCTCACAAACAGCTCGTATCTCCAAAGTTCCCATCATTAAACCAGTTAAATACTGTTGTGAACCAGATCACTTATAGTAAAGATTTTTTTCTAAACTTCTAATTTCTTCAAAAATGCATCCAAATTCATGATTGGTACATATCCTCTGAGTTGAGTTTGATCATTTAACCACTGCACCTCCATTATCCATGATTTAAGCTACCTCGAATGCAGTTTATTTGAGAATTCTCGGGGGGGGGGAGGGGGGGTTAAGGGAGAACTAATTTACAACAACATATTTGTAGAATAAGCTGTTGTGGGGATAAAACAGGTATTATTTTCCTTCAAATGTACAGGCAGCATTAGAAGAAGAATACCAACTATTTGCCTGTTTTAGCATCTGTTGAATCTTCTGATTGCTAATAGGCCTTTCTCACGGGGCGACTTGACGCAAGATATAACCAGAGTGAAGTGGTCGTGGTCTAGCACGATATCACACGATATAACGGGGGGTAGATAAAGAGTTCCCACGGGTACTCAGCATTTCTGTTATTTGTGCGAGTGACTTGTCCGTCTCCCGAGCTTTCCCGTTAAATCTTGAATGAACATTGTGAACTGTGAAGTGTTGTTAAATCATCACGTGGCACAAATGATGTCACTTTTTTTTCACACACTATTATCCTCCCTTGGTTGAATTGGCTCATTTGGAGACATGCCTGTATTAAGTAGTTTCGAGTACAGGATGGTGGTGTTTTTCATTGACGCACTGTATGCAGCAGCCCCCTATGTGAATCGAGGACGCTTGCGTGAAGGCAGAAGGGTGAGATTAATTAAAAAGAGAATTAAGAGGAAGTCTCACTGGGTGAAGCCCATCTTTCAACGGAGACCTCTATTTGGACAATATGATAAACTGCTTAATGTGCTTAATCCACAGAGGAATCTAACTAGGGAACAGAGGATCTTCAATTACAGGCTGTCAAGGGCTAGGAGGGTTGTAGGAAATTATTTTGGCATCTTGGCAAACAGATTTAGATGCTTGCTCAAGACAATGGAGCAGAAGCCCAAGAATGTTGAGACTATAGTATATGCAGCATGTGTTCTGCACAACCTGATCCGAATGAGAGGTGCAGCTGCAGGACCAGCAACAGCCATCCAGGACGGTGACCTAGTGGACAGTGACACAGGGGGAATAACACTAGGTACATGGAGAAGTGGTGCAACCAAGGCGGAAATGGTCCCACTGCAGCGTTTCAAAGGTAACTCGGGCACATACAGTGAGAAAGAGCAAAGAGGCCATCTCTGCGCTTACTACAATTCACAATTGGGGAGTGTGCTGTGGCAGGACAGCTCTATTGATGGGTAGCCGACCACAGGAACACTACTGCATGTTAGCAGACATGCATAGAAAATAAGCTGATAATAATGTCCCGTTGTAATCCTGCTTACTTCTCTTTGTTTCACTTTCTAGTGTTGTCCTCTGAAAAGTGCTTCCTATAAGATGGTCGTCCGCAAAACCTGCCATTTAGCACATTGCATTGTCCCTTTTATTGCCTGAGTTTAGGCTTGTTGCGGAGGTTAATGAATAGAATCTGTTTTAAAAAATCTAGCGTGCCTCATTTGTTGATTTTCATGTTTGCGAAGCCCTTTTTTAGACAAATGTTGTTTGGTGTGATGCAATATGTGCAAGAAGTCGTCTTTTTATATTGTCAAATAGGAATAAAGACTTTGTGTCACATTGACCGTGATGATTGTCTTATTTAATTATCTACTGAGTGGTGAAACTTTCAAACGTTTAAATAGCTCAGCAATTGAGGGACATGAACACTCAAAAATGAAAAAGAATGAAAATGTGATTATATCACCTCCCTTCAACTATTTTGTGTTTCGGCATGAGAGGGATTATAACATTAGAGACATTCATCTTGTAGTGATGTGTTAATGAAGAATTGCAGACATCAATCTGATAGTAAAAAATATATTTATTTAACAATGAGGTAAACAAGCACTGACAATCAAACTGCTGAGTTAAAAGCTTTATCACACTTCAGGCTATAATAAAATGTGGAGCCTCCAACAGAAACAAAGTAATGCCCAAGAGGAAAAAACACACAATAACATACAGACATTTATAAAGTACTCTAGATGTCACACCAAATGGTGAGTGGCCAACAACTAAAATAAACTAAAACTCAAACTTCCGGGTTCACCGTTCGCAGGAGTTCCCACGGTAAACGCAAGAGTTATTACAGATATCGCACTGGCCACTACGTCCATATAATGTTTCAACGTTCAACCACAAATGTACAAGTCACTCTTGGAGAAATTCAAGCTTGCTTGAATTTTCTCCCGAGTCGACAAGTTACACGAGTACCTGCCGTTAGCGCCACGGTGGTCCACGAATGCCGTACGGTTATCGTACGAGGTTCCCACGATGTTCAACTCTGGTTACCTCTTGCGTCAAGTCGCCCCGTGAGAAAGGCCTATAAGCAGACGTGTAGAGTTGCAGAGTCATTGAATAGTTATTGAAATAATTATTCTGATTGTCACGGAGAGATATTAAAGGTTCTGGTGGTCTTTCTTAAGAAACCATTCTCAAGGAAACACATTTCAGTTGTGAGAACACTTTAGATTTAAATTAAGTGGTGGCTGTGTAGAATATTTTGCAGGGGTAGATATTTCTTAGCATTGGTAAATAAAATGCAGCTTTAAGTTCCCTAGGTGAATCTAAAGTAAGAGGAACTAAATAGGTTGCATCTCTCTACCAACTGTAAATAGTACCGTAGTTTGAAAGCTGGGCAAGTAAAGCATTATCATTAGGCACTTCATTATTTCTCATTTCTTTTGATACAGATTCTATCTGAGAAGACTAATATTAATATGGGTTGCACCATCTAGTTGTTTTTGACTATGACGTAAAAGGCATAGTTCCAACTCAGTCATTTCATGCTTGATAGTCATTGGTAAGTGTATTCTGTTGTTTAAACATGTTAACACATATACTATTTCTATATTTTGGTTGAAGTCCTAACTTCATGTGTTTTTGAAGAATTTGATATGTGACCAGGGTTTTTAATTCCAGTATCGCTTGATACCTTTCGTTGACAAAATATTTAAATATTATGTCTGGCATTCGCTCTTTGTTACAACCACATACTCCTGGATGATTAAACTTGTGATTTACTTGCTCTAAATCAAAGACGAGTGATTATAGTTGAGTTCTTATTATCGCTCACAAACCAAATGATCTATGCAAGGTAATCATAAAGATTGAACATAGCAGAATTCTGTATATTGGGAATGATCATATAATCCGTTCTTTATACATATGGCGAATGAGGGAGGAATATTCACTACAACTGTTCTTCAGTAATGGTCAGGATCTGCCTGTGACTTTCAGGACCAGGAGACGAGCATTCTGTTTTATTTTTCACCTGAAGAAGAATTGTCCTGCTGAGCTAGAATTGGAACTTGTGAAGCCAATTTACTCAATATCCCAAATTAGGGAAAGACAAAAATAGATGACCAGTAATAGGAACATCTATGAAAGTATATAGAGCTATGTTTAGCAGGGGTTTTATGGGGCGGAAGTGGGAAGGTGGATAGTTTAATGTTAGAGTTTACGTGGGGCCAAGAAGTAATCCAGGAACGTTTAGCAAAGTCCAATTCATCCATAGCTTATAGTAAGTGGCAGCACAAGTAGACAGTAGTAAAGAAGGCATATGGTATGCTTGCCTTCATCTGTCAGGGCATTGAGTAAAAGTCAGGAGATCATGTTGCAGCTTTATAGGACTTTGGTTAGGCTGCATTTTGGGTATCATGTACAGCCATTACAGGAAGGATGGAGAGGCTTAGGAGAGGGTGCAGAAGTGGTTCACCAAAATGCTGCCTAGATTAGAGGGTATTAGATATAAAGAGAGGTTGGACAAACTTGAACTATTTTCTCTGAAATGTGAGCTTGAGGAGAAACTGGATAAAAATATATATATTTATGAGAGGTATAGATAGGTTAGATAGTCTGAACCTTATGTTCAGGGTGAAAATATCGAAGAATAGCTTTAAGGTCAGTGGGAGAATGTTCAAGACTTTTTTTATACAGAGTGATGGGTGCCTGGAATGTGCTGCCAGGTGGAAGGTACGATAGTGACACTTAAAGAGTCTTTCAGGAAGATGGATATACATGGAATGGAGGGGTATGGATTACATACAGGCAGAGGAGATTAGTTTATCTTGGCATCATGTTCAGACAATGTGGGCTGAACTGCTTGTTCCTCTGCTGTGTTCTGTGTTCTGCACCAGAATGGACAGACAGATTCCACTGCATTATGCTGAAGAATCCCAGTAGGATGGAGGAGCTCTACTGTTGTAATTCCTCATCAAGTCCAGTGATGGATGCAGCGAGTTTGTACAAGTTCTGACCTGACTTAACTTGGAGCACCTAACTAACACAATGTTGCCCCAAACTATCAAGTCCCATTCAAGATCTTGAACATGAAAACTGTCTTCTGTTGCTGGCTGAGCTAAAAAAATGTATTTAACTCAAGTACACCAAAATATGTCAGCTCAATGTTATTCTGCTGATGATTAGAATATGTGATGTGACTATAGGTTTGGAAATTAATCTTAAATGAGCAGCTGGGGAGAATATGAAAAATGCAAATAATTATGATTTGTGAATAGCTGAATAAGATGGCTATGATCCTGTTAATATTGAGATATTAAAAAGCTTGTTTTATTTTTGTAGAACACTGATTTGGTGGAAGGCTTCTTAGCCTGTTAATGCATAAAGTAAAGAAAGTTAAACTTGAAGATACTACAGAAAGTTGCAAAAGGTAAGTGATCTCAACGCTTGCCCCACCTCTGTTCACTTAAATATTAACCTTTGGCTTTTAACATTGTTGGGATTCTGCCAGGCTAACAGTAGTTTTCTGAGACGTTAAGCAATACTGAGCCTCAGATTATATATCTACTGGATTGTTGTGGCATCCAGTGGCTCAACAAGAAAATTTCACATCTTAATTGTGGAAACTTTTAAAGTTGGTAAACCACACAGAGTTGCCCATGCTCTAATATTACAGGGGCACTGATTACAGTTACCAGGTAATCTGATCCAGTGGTAGTTGGTGGGGTGGGAAGTGAGGTGGTTCAGAAAATGGAAGGAATCATAATAATGAAACCAAGTGGTTTATGACCATTATATGAAATCTAAGAAAATGAATTCAACGCATTGCATCTTTTCTTTTAAGAAAAATATGCAGTGTACATTTGATGTAGGAGCTATCATCTTTGCCTGGCATTTTATATTGTTGATGTATCAGGTGTATTCTAAGGAACTTTAGGTAAGATAATTACTGGCACTTTGATAACCCACAGATGATTACCGATTTTCTTCTCTGGTATTTATTACTTTTCAGTTTAATGCATTTCTTTCCTTCTGGGGAAAGAATAGTCACTGCTTTGACAAGAAGACAGCTTTTTCATGTAAGTTAATGTTAGGAAAAGTATGTGGAGAGTGTAGTAATTAAGAATCCAGTTCTTGCATTCT
This sequence comes from Amblyraja radiata, assembly GCF_010909765.2. NCBI lineage: Eukaryota > Metazoa > Chordata > Chondrichthyes > Rajiformes > Rajidae > Amblyraja > Amblyraja radiata. The sequence continues at coordinate 16,375,197 of NC_045984.1, forward strand.
CTTCCAGAGCGGAGCAATAAAGCAAGATGTTGCATATAACGTGCATATGGTGAATGTACACGTGGATCGATTGGCATGGCCTGATAAGCGAGGGCAAAAGTTCGGAGGGTTGGAGCTGGCTAGCCATGAGTCCGAAAAGGATAGGCAAACTCTTCAGAAGCAACGTCAGAAGTTAGGTTATCACATGTATTCAGGACACAGAGGCAAAGTTGCAGGAGGTGCGCAAGGATCATATAGTTAAGTTACATAACCTTAAAGCTGTGAAACTAGTTAACGCTGTTATGTAAGCAAAGGTTTTTACACATACATTGTTTAATCCTTTCATTGAAGTATAGATTGAGAACTAAGTGCATATAACTTAATTCCTTTCAAGCAAATATATGCAGAGTGGGAAACAGGGCTAAGCTCCACTGGTCTTTTTTATTATTTTTATGTGTGTACTAATATATTTCAGTTCAAGTGCTTGGGCGTAGATTATTCGCTCTATAATTATCTAATTTTGATGTGAATAGTAGAGCAAGTGTGAGCATATGTCCACAATCAAGGGGTTTTGATATTTGGGGTAAAGTATGAGTCCAAATGCTATATATAGGGTCAAGTTCTGATGCTAGGCGATGTCAACTCCTATAGAATGAAGATGACATGTCCAATGTCAGTGCAGCATCAGAAATATGAATGGGTGAACGTGGAAATTTCTATAAAACACTTTTGAAGTGTTGGTAGCTGCAAGATGGGACTAAATTGAAATGATCGAGTAATGGTGCAAATATTACATTTCAGCTTTGAATGTGTTTTCCTTTTATGTTTAATGCTGGAATGCTAAGGGAGCTAGATGAAAAAACTGAATCCTCCAGCTAAATGAATGGGGAACTGTAGACATTTTTTGAATATAATTCTTCATATAAAATTATCCTGAGAAAATATTTTCCTCCTTGTATTCCTCAGAGTTGAAGAGAAAATTGTACCTTTAACCATGGTTCTATATGTTGCAATACTTCTTTCCTTAGTTTTTGAGGCCTTTTAAAACCTGATTTCATTTCTTGGATATAGCAGTGAAGAACCTGACTCGTGCTTTTAAAAAGTAGATCCTGTAACAAGCTGTTTGGGTCACTATTAATTGGGGAAGTTATACAATATACAGATGCTCCTCGACTTACGATGCTTCGACTTGCGATATTTCTTGTTTACGATGGTGCAAAAGCGATACACATTCAGTAGAAACAGTACTTCGAATTTAGAATTTCAATCTTTTCCCGGGGTAGCTATATACGGTACTATTCTCTCCTGATGCTGGGAAACGGCAGTGAGCCGCAGCTCCCAGTCGATCACGCAGCTCCCACGCGATCACGAGTGTAAACAACTGATAGCGCGGCCAGCGAGATGCCGCGCTTCTGCTTGCTTGCTGGACGTCGCCACCGACAAAACACGCTCGGTGAAGGGTGGGCCGACCAGCACCTTCTTGGGCAGCTGCACTAGCTGGGGCTGCGGCTGAGCCGGTTGTTGTTGCTGCCGCCGCCACCTCTTCTTCACCGTTGCTCCCTTATCCGGCGCTGCTTCCATCTCCTCCCTCTGTGTCCACAGCACCCCATCTGCCGGGAGATTCCGGCTTCTGGTTCTCAACCATGCCGGAGTAGTTCGGAACCCATTCTTTCCTCCTCTTTCTCTTCGTTCCAATCTCTCACCAGGAGCGGCCGAAACTAGTGGAGCAATGAGTGCCAGCAGCCGTTTTTATGAGGCGGAGATGGATCGAGGAAGAGTAAACCTGGAAAGAGTCCTTCATGTTGGGTTCTTTAGCAGCCTGACCCGTTGTGTTACTGACATAAAACTTTCCATAATTAAATCGATCCCAATGCATTGTAGCAACCGAGGCATCGCAGGCTTTGAAGTTTGCCTCTGGGTCAACAAAGCCGCATTCACTGCACATCATGATATGGAGCAACAGCCCCAACTTCTCCCCAACACCCCACAACATTTGTGTCACTTTGACAGCGTAGTGCTAGAAAATGAATGTTTCTCTAAAAATGAGAAATAAACTTCTCGTGCTGCTGCCGGAGTAAAGCTCTCAAAGTGACAAGAATGCTGCGCTCACTTGAAAACTACGATGTTCTAATGAAAAGGATTACTGTGTGCTCACTCCGACCTGCGCGAGATAACCACTGATGAGATGTTTGCGCAGTAATCAACCAGAACCAGAAGTGCATAGAAACGCACCTCAAAAACATATTGCTAAACAAAATGTTAGCAGAAGTGCCCAACATCAAGATCGTGCTGCTTCCCAAGGGAAAAAAATGGACACGGCACAGCAGAAGAGAGAGAATGTTTGGTAGGTTAGGTGTATTAAATGCATTTTCGACTTAAGATATTTTCGAATTACGATGATTTTATCGGAACGTAACCCCATCGTAAGTTGAGGAGCACCTGTAAGTAAAAAGCTGAGACTCAATAAAAACTGCAGAAGCTGGAATCTTTAGCAAAAAAACAGGCTAGAGGAATTGATCAGGTGAGGCAGCATCCGTGGAGGGAATGGACAGGCCATAGAAACATAGAAAATAGGTGCAGGAGTAGGTCATTCGGCCCTATGAGCCATTCATTATGATCATGGCTGATCATCCAAAATCGGTACCCAGTTCCAGCTTTTCCCCCATATCGCTTGATTCCCTTAGCCCTAAGAGCTAAATCTAACTCTCTTGAAAACAGTGAATTGGCCTCCACTGCCTTCTGTGGCAGGGATACACAACTCTCTGGGTGAAAATGTTTTTCCTCATCTCAGTCCTAAATGGCCTACCAAGTCCACCGTCCTCTCCCAACATCAGGAACATTTTTCCTGCATCTACTCTGTCCAACCCTCTAAAATTTTTACATGCTTCCATAAGATGCCCTCTCATCCCAGGCCATGTTTCGGTTTGGGAATCATCTTCAGACTCTCAAATATTGTAGGTAATTTATCCCACCCAGCTGGCACTTTCCCACCTCTCAGAGTTATTGGGACATCATTGTGTTAAAATGTTAAAGTCTGAATCAGTTCAAAGCACCAGAGTTGAAATAGTGGGAGTAAAAAGTTGCATGCAAAAGAAAACTAAAATCAATACGTAAACTGTAAATCATGCAGCAGGTCAGATTTCACTTCAATTATAAAAGAGAGACAATCATTATGTTTGGCTGATGATTTCCCTTGAAAATCAGAACATTTGAAATATGAAAATTCTATCAAGCAAGCACAAGGAAAAACCTAGGCAAAAGCTGGTAATCCCACGATTGAGATTCCCTTCACTCTCAGTGGCTTCTTCATTGATGGCATTTTGTTACAGTAGGGAATGAACAACAGTAGTTATAAGTGTTAAATTAATGCTGTTCATCATTTAGTAGGCAATAGAATTACTCCTTTGGACAGTTCCCGTTTGTCACACCAACTCCTCTATGGGTGTCTTGCATAAAGCCGTCCGAATCACGGGCATCAAGGAATGTGTCACAAGGATTGTATCAAAGACAGTGTCCAATTCAGTGGCATTCCTGCAAGATCTGGAATCTCGTGCCCAGGACAGAACGGGGTGGGGGCACGAGATTCAACGAGGGGGGCTTTGACCAAAAGGAGCTGGTATCAACTTAAAAGGCAACCAATAGGACGTATTCACCAGAGCTGGATAACACAGGACGGCCTCAGCACCTGCAACAGCGTCTTTCCCGTGCTCCCACCTCCTGGACGAGTCTTCACAGCCACACTTGGGCTCATCAATGAAGACTGCATAACTGACATTGTCAAACACGTTGGTCAACCCACCAATGACAAATTCTCACTTGAATAAGGGATAATCATTACAGATTTGTTTACCTCTGACTAACCGTTGTGTTTGTTATAGAGAAGGCTATTGTACCTTGGGCAATAGGTTTGCGTATGAACTTTCAAAATATGTCTCTCATTCTTTGAAAGTAGAAATGCAATAGTATGAAATGGACTGGTAGCTTCAATATGAATGAGCAGAAGGGGAAGGAGGACAAGAATGGAAGTGATTGTATCTGTTTTTCCTTGTTGGAGAAAAGTATAATTTATTGTTTCTTAAACTATTGCAGTGTCATTCACCCTCGAGTCTTTAACACAAAATTTAATTCAGCCTCAACTAAATTTTCTTATGCTTTTTTCGTAATTTTCATCTTCTTCCTTGTGTATAATTTTATATATAATTTATTTTGTCACATGAGCAAAAAACATAAATTAACATTCACCCCAAAATAATTTCATTCCTCCTTGGGCGAACCATTCACCAGTTTAAGAAGCACTGAGTGATTGGTATGGTATTCCTTTGTTTTATCTAAATGAACTGGATTTGGATGTAGAACATAATGTTTTGATGGAGATTATAGAAATTCAGCAGTTTCTAAACATTTACCAGGGTTAAAGCAGGCAGATATAAAGAGTCTATTGCTGTGAATATACACGTGGCAGATGCAACGTAAATATAAAGCAAGAATTGTGTATGTGAGCAAGGTATGTTTCCAAGGTTGTATAAAAAAGAAGCTTGGGATAATGGAGTAATTTTAAAACTGCTGCTGTTAGGTATTTCCGCATCCCATTTGAAACTCAATTCTTTGGAGATGTATTTATTTGGGTTTAATTTACAAGGTTGTATGGGATACTTCTAAATATAAATAACAAAGCACCAGCTTGATTGGTTCACTTTTTTTTTGAGCAACTTGATGCAGTGATAATAGTGAAAGATGACTTGCTCTAATTCACACCATTCAACAGACTTAGTGGTGTTAATTAGAGCAAGTTTCCTTTCACTGTTGTTCTATTGCAGTGGTGGAGCTGCTGTAAACTGGAATAAAAAACAAACTGCTGGAGGAACTCATCCGGTCGGGCAGTGTCTGTTGAGGCAAACGGACAGTCGATATTTCGGATCGAAGCCCTGCATCAATACTGAAATCATCCTCATTAAAGATGGCAGAAATAATGGGGCTCTATTAACAATAGAGCCTGGTGACCTGAATCCTCAGACTTTAAAAGAGATGGTCCATGAGATTTTTTTAATCATTTCCAATTTCCATATAACCATATAACAATTACAGCACGGAAACTGGCCATCTCGGCCCTTCTAGTCCGTGCCGAACACGTATTCTCCCCTAGTCCCATCTACCTGCACTCAGACCATAACCCTCCATTCCTTTCCCGTCCATATAACTATCCAATTTATTTTTAAATGATAAAATCGAACCTGCCTCCACCACCTTCACTGGAAGCTCATTCCACACAGCTACCACTCTCTGAGTAAAGAAGTTCCCCCTCGTGTTACCCCTAAACTTCTGTCCCTTAATTCTCAAGTCATGTCCTCTTGTTTGAATCTTCCCTACTCTCAGTGGGAAAAGCTTATCCACGTCAACTCTGTCTATCCCTCTCATCATTTTAAAGACCTCTATCAAGTCCCCCCTTAACCTTCTGCGCTCCAAAGAATAAAGACCTAACTTGTTCAACCTTTCTCTGTAACTTAGTTGCTGAAACCCAGGCAACATTCTAGTAAATCTCCTCTGTACTCTCTCTATTTTGTTGACATCCTTCCTATAATTAGGCGACCAAAATTGTACACCATACTCCAGAATTGGCCTCACCAATGCCTTGTACAATTTTAACATTACATCCCAACTTCTATACTCAATGCTCTGATTTATAAAGGCCAGCACACCAAAAGCTTTCTTTACCACCCTATCTACATGAGATTCCACTTTCAGGGAACTGTGCACAGTTATTCCCAGATCCCTCTGTTCAACTGCATTCTTCAATTCCCTACCATTTACCATGTACGTCCTATTTTGATTTGTCCTGCCAAGATGTAGCACCTCACACTTATCACCATTAAACTCCATCAGCCATCTTTCAGCCCACTCTTCCAACTGGCATAAATCTCTCTGTAGACTTTGAAAATCTACTTCATTATCCACAACACCACCTATCTTAGTATCATATGCATACTTACTAATCCAATTTACCACACCATCATCCAGATCATTGATGTACATGACAAACAACAGTGGACCCAACACAGATCCCTGTGGCACCCCACTAGTCACTGGCCTCCAACCTGACAAACAGCCATCCACCATTACTCTCTGGCATCTCCCCTTCAGCCACTGTTGAATCCATCTTGCTACTCCACCATTAATACCCAACAATTGAACCTTCTTAACCAACCTTCCACGAGGATCCTTGTCAAAGGCTTTACTGAAGTCCATATATACAACATCCACTGCTTTACCCTCATCAATTTCTCGAGTAACCTCTTCAAAAAATTCAAGAAGATTAGTCAAACATGACCTTCCAGGCACAAATCCATGTTGACTGTTCCTAATCAGACCCTGTTTATCCAGATGCTTATATATATTATCTCTAAGTATCCTTTCCATTAATTTGCCCACCACTGACGTCAAACTAACAGGTCTATAATTGCTAGGTTTACTCTTAGAACCCTTTTTAAACAATGGAACAACATGCACAGTACGCCAATCCTCCGGCACTATTCCCATTTCTAATGACATTTGAAATATTTCTGTCATAGCCCCTGCTATTTCTACACTAACTTCCCTCAATGTCCTGGGGAATATCCTGTCCGGACCTGGAGACTTATCCACTTTTATATTTCTCAAAAGTGTCAGTACTTCCTCTTCTTTGAATCTCATAGTTTCCATAGCTACTCTACTTGTTTCCCTTACCTCACATAATTCAATATCCTTCTCCTTGGTGAATACCGAAGAAAAGAAATTGTTCAATATCTCCCCCATCTCTTTTGGCTCTGCAGATAGCTGTCCACTCTGACTCTCTAATGGACCAATTTTATCCCTCGTTATCCTTTTGCTATTAATATAGCTGTACAAACCCTTTGGATTTACTTTCACCTTACTTGCCAAAGCAACCTCATATCTTCTTTTAGCTTTTCTAATTTCTTTCTTAAGATTCTTTTTACATTCTTTATAATAATAATAATAATAATAATAATAATAACTTTATTTATAGAGCACTTTAAAAACAACCACTGTTGCAACAAAGTGCTGTACATGACTAATCATGAACAAAAAAATTATTACAAGACAATAAAAACATTAAAAGAGAGAGTAAAAACAATAAAAAAAAACATTAAAAACACTAAAACAGGAGCAAAGTCTCATGCAGGGTCAAAAGCCAAGGAATAGAAAAGGGTTTTAAGACTGGTTTTGAAGATGGACAGTGAGCCTCCTCAAGCACCTCATTTACTTCATGTTGCCTATAATTATTGTAGATCTCTCTCTTTTTCTGAACCAAGTGTCCAATTTCCCTTGAAAACCATGGCTCTTTTCAATTTTTACTATTTCCTTTCAACCGAACAGGGACATAAAGATTCTGTACTCTTAAAATTTCACCTTTAAATGGCCTCCATTTCTCTTCCACATCTTTCCCATAAAACAAAATGTCCCAATTTACTCCTTTTAAATCCTTTCGCATCTCCTCAAAGTTAGCCTTTCTCCAATCAAAAATCTAAACCCTAGGTCCAGTTCTGACCCTCTCCATAATTATATTGAAACTAATGGTATTGTGATCACTGGACCCGAACTGTTCCCCAACGCATACCTCTGCCACCTGACCCGTCTCATTTCCTAACAGGAGGTCCAGCACCGCCCCTTCTCTAGTAGGTACCTCTATGTATTGCTGCAAAAAACTATCCTGCACACATTTTACAAACTCCAAACCATCCAGCCCATTTACAGAATGTGTTTCCCAGTCTATGTGTGGAAAATTGAAATCTCCCACAATCACCACCTTGTGCTTACTACTAATATCTGTGATCTCCTTACATATTTGCTCTTCCAATTCTCGCTCCCCATTTGGCGGTCTATAATACACCCCTATAAGTGTTGCTACCCCTTTCCCATTTCTCAGTTCCACCCAAATAGCCTCCCTAGACGAGCCCTCTAATCTATCCTGCCAAAGCACTGCTGTAATATCTTCCCTGATAAGCAATGCAACACCTCCACCTCTTGCCGCTCTAATTTCCACAGATTGCTCTACAAAAATCCATTAACTTCATAGATTTACTGCCTTCTAATCAACTTGAACATTATAAATGTAATCCCTCAGAAACCAAAGTGGTCATCTGAGTATGGGCAGCAGGAGAATATCCTCAGTGAATATATCTCCTTGGGCTTAACTGCTGAGAAAGACATGAAGACCAGGGAACTTAGGAAAATTATGAAGATGTCTTGAGGACACTCCATTTTATAGTTCAGGAGGTCCTGGATGTCCTAAGATATATGAAGGTAGATAATTCTTCTGAGCTGATCAGATATATCCAAGGACACTGAGAAGTTAGAGCAGAAATTGCAGGGGTCCTGGCTGAATCATATGAATCATCGTTAGACACTGTTAAGGTGCTGGAAGACTGTAGGGTGACTAATGTACCTTGATTTAAGAAGATCTGCAAAGAAAAACCTGGGAATTATAGATCAGTAAGCCTAACATCTGTGGTAGGAAAGTTACTGGAGAGGATTCTGAGAGATAAGATATACATTTAAAAAGACACAGCTTGATTAGGAATAGTCTGCAAGATTTTGTGTGTGGGCCATCATGTACCATGAATTTGATTTGAGTTTTTGAAGAATTAACCAAGAAGGTTGATGAGGGCGGGGACGTAGATGTAGTCTATATGGACTCCGGCAAGGCCTTTCATAAGATTCCGTAGGGTAGGCTGCTTTAGAAGGTTTGATGGCATAGGACCTGGGAAGAGCTTACTAACTGGATAGAGAATTAGCTTTAGGCGGTGAAGAGTTGTTTTTAGGGCTAGAGGCATGTGCTTAGTTGTGTGTCTCAAGGATCGGTGCTGGGTCCATTGCTGTTTGTCATCTAGAATAATGATCTGGATGAGACTGTACAAGGCATGACTAGTAAGTTTGCAGATGACACAAAAGTGTCATCTGTGTTTTTAACTTTTATGTTCCTTTTTAACTTATTTCTAAGTTCTAACTCCCTAGTACAGGTGCACAACCTTTTATCCGGAGTTCCGGAAACCGAAAAACTCTGAAAACCGGCCATTTTTTCCAGGATGTCGTCTGCACACCAAAGCTCGCGTTTGGCGCCAAACTTGACCCGAAACGACCCACGGTCAACCCAGGGCTGTACTACTGTAGCGGCTGCCTCCTCCCCGGAGACCGGGGAGACACTTAAACATCTGTAAATCATTGCTTAAATGTTAGTCAGTTAGTTTGGAGGGCTTTTATGTGAAAAAGGGGGGGGGGGGAGGTGAAGGGGGAAACTTTAATTCTTAGTCCCCTACCAGGTCGGAGAGGCGGGGAGCGGTCAATGCCTTACCGGGTCGCCGTGCAGTAAGCTCCGGAGCGCTGTGGCCGCCAACTCCCAGCTGGGGCTGCGGGCGTCCGGCCGCGGGCGGCGCCGGTTGTAGCTCCGACCCCGACAACTCTACCCCTGGCTGCGCGGCGCTCCAAATCCAGCGCGGCCCGCGGCCGGACGCTCGCAGCTCCAGCACCGCTGTGGCCGCCGACATGTTGTGTGTCGGCGGCCACAGCGCTCCGGAGCTTACCGCACGGCGACCCGGTAAGGCATTGCCCGCTCCCCGCTGGTATCCCAGCGCTGCGACGCCGCCGACTCCCAACATCGCGGAGCTGGGGCTGCGGGCGGCGCTGGATTTGGAGCGCCGCGCAGCCAGGGGTAGAGTTGCCGGGGTCGGAGCTCCAACCGGCGCCGCCCGCGGCCGGACGGAGCCCCCAGCTCCGCGATGTTGGGAGTCGGCGGCCACAGCGCTCCGGAGCTTACTCCATGGCGACCCGGTAAGGCATTGCCCGCTCCCCGCCTCTCCGACCAGGTAGGGGACTAAGAATTAAAGTTTCCCCCTTCACCCCCCACCCACCAACCACATAAAATCCCTCCAAACTAACTGACTAACATTTATGCAATGATTTCCCCGGTCTCCGGGGAGGAGGCAGCCGCTCCAGACTTTTCAAGCCGCCCGCGCTACCTACCTAATCTATTCGGAATAGGCTGAAAGCCCAAGCCTTTCGTCCACCTCTGCCCAGCATTCTTCTGATGAATGTCCAGTCCCTGGAAAACAAGCTGGATGACCTCAGGGCGAGGGTCAGATTCCAGCGGGACATAAAGGACTGCAACATCCTCTGCCTGACTGAAACATGGCTGACCTCACTGATTCCGGATCAGGTAATCTGCCCAACCGAGTCCTTCACTGTCCACCGTGCTGACAGAACAGAAGCATCTGGGAAATCCAAGGGTGGAGGAGTCTGCTTCATGATCAATAACAACTGGTGCAACCCTGGAAATATCAAGATGCTTTCCCGTTCCTGCTCGCCGGACCTGGAGCACCTGACGATCTCATGCCGCCCATTCTACCTTCCCCGGGAGTTCGGCACAGTGATCGTCACAGCCGTCTACATTCCACCGCAGGCGGACACTGACATGGCACTATCAGCCCTACACGATGTGCTATGTCGACATCAAAACAAGTACCCGGATGCTGCTATGGTGGTGGCTGGAGATTTTAATAAATCAAATCTCAAGAAGGTCATGCCGAACTTCTACCAACACATCACGTGTGCCACCAGGGGGGAGAGAACTTTGGACCACTGCTACACATCGTTCAGGAAAGGCTACAAGGCCGTTTCACTCCCTCCCCTAGGAAAATCTGACCACGCTGCCTTTTCCTGTTGCCGGAGTATAAACAGAGGATAGTTCGGGAAGCAGTAGAGACGAGGGACGTAAAGCGGTGGTCCGACCAGTCAGAGGCCATGCTGCAAGATGCACTGAGTGATGTCGACTGGAATATGTTCGAAGCAAGTTCCAGTGACATCAGTGAGTTCGCGGAAGCAGTCACGGACTTCATCGCAACAGTAACCGACAACATCGTCCCCACGGTAAGGGTAAGCACCTTTCCGAACCAAAAACCCTGGGTAGACAGGTCTGTTCGTGTGGCCCTGAATGCTCGCACCACTGCCTACAACTTGGGCCTGGCATCAGGAAACATGGACGTCTACAAGGCAGAGTCCTACCGACTGCGAAGGGTGGTGAAGGACGCAAAGAGGAGGTACAGAGACAAGATGGAGTTACAGATGGAGCAGCAGGACAGCAGAAGCCTGTGGCAGGGGCTACGGATTGTAACCAACTACCGGAGCACCCCTCCCTCATCCGCAAGTGCCGGAACCTCCCTAGCTGATGACCTGAACTCCTTTTACGCTCGTTTTGAGAGGGGCAACACCACCCCAGGTCTGCCGACTATTGACAATACCGCCAGCGGGCTGGCTACCGAAGCTGAAGGGAGGAATGTGCACACATTCTCGCTGTCCGAGCACGACGTGAGGAAACATAGAAACATAGAAATTAGGTGCAGGAGTAGGCCATTCGGCCCTTCGAGCCTGCACCGCCATTCAATATGATCATGGCTGATCATCCAACTCAGTATCCCGTACCTGCCTTCTCTCCATACCCTCTGATCCCCTTAGCCACAAGGGCCACATCTAACTCCCTCTTAAATATAGCCAATGAACTGGCCTCGACTACCCTCTGTGGCAGAGAGTTCCAGAGATTCACCACTCTCTGTGTGAAAAAAGTTCTTCTCATCTCGGTTCTAAAGGATTTCCCCCTTATCCTTAAGCTGTGACCCCTTGTCCTGGACTTCCCCAACATCGGGAGCAATCTTCCTGCATCTAGCCTGTCCAACCCCTTAAGAATTTTGTAAGTTTCTATAAGATCCCCTCTCAATCTCCTAAATTCTAGAGAGTATAAACCAAGTCTATCCAGTCTTTCTTCATAAGACAGTCCTGACATCCCAGGAATCAGTCTGGTGAACCTTCTCTGCACTCCCTCTATGGCAATAATGTCCTTCCTCAGATTTGGAGACTAAAACTGTACGCAATACTCCAGGTGTGGTCTTACCAAGACCCTGTACAACTGCAGTAGAACCTCCCTGCTCCTATACTCAAATCCTTTTGCTATGAAAGCTAATATACCATTCGCTTTCTTCATTGCCTGCTGCACCTGCATGCCTACTTTCAATGACTGGTGTACCATGACACCCAGGTCTCGCTGCATCTCCCCTTTTCCTAGTCGGCCACCATTTAGATAATAGTCTGCTTTCCTGTTTTTGCCACCAAAATGGATAACCTCACACTTATCCACATTATACTGCATCTGCCAAACATTTGCCCACTCACCCAGCCTATCCAAGTCACCTTGCAGTCCCCTAGCATCCTCCTCACAGCTAACACTGCCCCCCAGCTTAGTGTCATCCGCAAACTTGGAGATATTGCCTTCAATTTCCTCACCCAGATCATTAATATATATTGTAAATAGCTGGGGTCCCAGCACTGAGCCTTGCGGTACCCCACTAGTCACTGCCTGCCATTGTGAAAAGGACCCGTTTACTCCTACTCTTTGCTTCCTGTTTACTAGCCAGTTCTCTATCCACATCAATACTGAACCCCCAATGCCGTGTGCTTTAAGTTTGTATACTAATCTCTTATTTGGGACCTTGTCGAAAGCCTTCTGGAAGTCCATATACACCACATCCACTGGTTCTCCCCTATCCACGCTACTAGTTACATCCTCGAAAAATTCTATAAGATTCGTCAGACATGATTTACCTTTTGTAAATCCATGCTGACTTTGTCCAATGATTTCACCACTTTCCAAATGTGCTGCTATCCCATCTTTAATAACTGACTCTAGCAGTTTCCCCACTACCGATGTTAGACTAACTGGTCTGTAATTCCCCGTTTTCTCTCTCCCTCCCTTCTTAAAAAGTGGGGTTACGTTTGCTACCCGCCAATCCTCAGGAACTACTCCAGAATCTAAAGAGTTTTGAAAGATTATTACTAATGCATCCACTATTTCTGGAGCTACTTCCTTAAGTACTCTGGGATGCAGCCTATCTGGCCCTGGGGATTTATCGGCCTTTAATCCATTCAATTTACCCAACACCACTTCCCGGCTAACCTGGATTTCACTCAATTCCTCCAACTCCTTTGACCCGCGGTCCCCTGCTATTTCCGGCAGATTATTTATGTCTTCCTTAGTGAAGACGGAACCAAAGTAGTTATTCAATTGGTCCGCCATATCCTTGTTCCCCATGATCAACTCACCTGTTTCTGACTGCAAGGGACCTACATTTGTTTGAACTAATCTCTTTCTTTTCACATATCTATAAAAACTTTTGCAGTCAGTTTTTATGTTCCCTGCCAGTTTTCTTTCATAATCTATTTTTCCTTTCCTAATTATGCCCTTTGTCCTCCTCTGCTGGTCCCTGAATTTCTCCCAGTCCTCTGGTATTCTGCTTTTTCTGGCTAATTTGTACGCATCATCCTTCGCTTTGATACTATCCCTGATTTCCCTTGTTATCCACGGATGCACTACTTTCTCTGATTTATTCTTTTGCCAAACTGGGATGAACAATTTTTGTAGTTCATCCATGCAGTCTTTAAATGTCTTCCTTGCATATCCACCGTCAACCCTTTTAGAATGAATTGCCAGTCAATCTTGGCCAATTCACGTCTCACACCCTCAAAGTTACCTATCTTTAAGTTCAGAACCATTGTTTCTGAATTAACAATGTCACTCTCCATCCTAATGAAGAACTCAACCATATTATGGTCACTCTTGCCCAAGGGGGCACGTACAACTTGACTGCTAACTAACCCTTCCTCATTACTCAATACCCAGTCTAAAATAGCCTGCTCTCTCGTTGGTTCCTCTACATGTTGATTTAGAAAACTATCCCGCATACATTCCAAGAAATCCTCTTCCTCAGCACCCCTGCCAATTTGATTCACCCAATCTATATGTAGATTGAAGTCACCCATTATAACTGTTTTGCCTTTGTCGCACGCATTTCTAATTTCCTGTTTGATACCATCTCCAACTTCACTACTACTGTTAGGTGGCCTGTACACAACACCCACCAGCGTTTTCTGCCCCTTAGTGTTTCGCAGCTCTACCCATACCGATTCCACATCCTCCAAACTAATGTCCTTCCTTTCCATTGCGTTAATCTCCTCTCTAATCAGCAACGCTACCCCACCTCCTTTTCCTTTCTCTCTATCCCTCCTGAATATTGAATATCCCTGGATGTTCAGCTCCCAGCCTTGGTCATCCGTGATCCCAACTATATCATAGTCATTAATAGCTATCTGCACATTCAACTCATCCACCTTGTTACGAATGCTCCTTGCATTGAGACACAAAGCCTTCAGGCTTGTTTTTACAACACTCTTACCCCTTATACAATTATGTTGAAAAGTGGCCCTTTTTGATTTTTGCCCTGGTTTTGTCTGCCTGCCACTTTTACTTTTCACCTTGCTACCTATTGCTTCTACCCTCATTTTACACCCCTCTGTCTCTACGCTCACACATTTAAGAAACGCTTTCCCTTTAACTCCATCCTCCACTATCCCATTCGACACCCCACCCCTCTTATTCAGTTTAAAACCACCCGTGTAGCAGTGGCAAACCTGCCTGCCAGAATGCTGGTCCCCCACCTGTTAAGATGCAATCCGTCCCTTTTGTACAGTTCCCCCTTACCCCAAAACAGATCCCAGTGATCTAAGAATCTAAATCCCTGCCCCAGAGGAGGGCTCTGACACGGGTGAACACGAGAAAAGCTGCAGGCCCCGATGGCATCTCGGGGCAAGTACTCAAGTCCTGTGCTACGCAGCTAGCTCCAGTGCTCACTACATTATTCAACCTCTCCCTGGACAAGTCCGCGGTCCCTGCCTGCTTCAAAAAATCTATCATTGTACCGGTACCTAAAAATGCCTCCCCAGCCTGTCTGAATGACTACCGTCCGGTGGCCCTTACCTCGGTAGTTATGAAATGCTTTGAGAGGCTGGTGAAGAAACACATCTGCGCCTTCCTCCCTCGGAACATGGACCCGTTGCAGTTCGCATACCGTCCGAACAGATCCACGGACGATGCGGTCTCCCAGGTCTTGCACACCGCTCTCCCCATCTGGACAGCCAGAAGGGGGGGCTACGTGAGGATGCTGTTCATAGACTACAGTTCAGCCTTCATCACGATAGTCCCCACCAGACTGGACGGGAAGCTAATGGAATTGGGGCTCAACACCTCCCTGTGTGCCTAGGTCCTGGACTTTCTCACCGCCAGGCCCCAGGTAGTCAAGATGGGAGGGAATACATCGAAGTCCCTCACCCTGAGCACAGGATCGCCCCAGGGTTGCGTCCTCAGCCCCCTATTGTACTCCCTGTACACACATGACTGTGTGGCTAGGTTCAGCTCCAACTCAATAATTAAGTTTGCTGATGACAATGTGGTGGTGGGCCTGATCTCAGACAACGATGAGAAGGCCTACCAGGAGGAGGTGGCTGATCTAGCACTCTGGTGCCAGGATAACAGCCTCCTCTTGAACATCAAAAAAACGAAGGAGCTGATCATGGACTTTAGGAGGGCACATCATCCGAGGACGTACACTCCATTGGGGATAAATGGGGATACTGTGGATAGGGTGAACTGTTTTAAATATCTGTGAGTCCACATCTCCGAGGATATGACATGGGCATTACACGCCTCAGCACTCGTGAGTAAGGCAAGGCAGCGCCTTTACCACCTCAGGCAATTGAGGAAATTCAGTGTCTCCGAGGATCCTCCAGTGCTTCTACGCAGCGGCGGTGGAAAGCATCTTGTCCGGGAACATTACCATCTGGTTTGGGAATTGCTCTGCCAAGGACAAGAAGGTTCTGCAGAGAGTAGTGCGTTCGGCCGAACGCACTATGGGAACTTCACTTGCCCCCCTGCAGGAACTATACATCAGGAGGTGCAACTTCAGAGCCAACAATATCATGAGAGACCCCTTCCACCCCTGCAACGGACTGTTCCAGCTGCTACGGTCAGGCAAACGCCTCCGTTGCCATGCGGTGAGAACAGAGAGGTTGAGAAGGAGTTTCTTCCCAGAGGCCATTCGGACTGTAAATGCCTATCTCACCAGGGACTAACTCTACTGAATGTTTTTCCATCCATTATTTATTATGTAAAGGTATATGTGTGTTATGATTGTGTTTATAGTTTGTTTGGTTGTTTGTCTTTTTGCACAAAAGTCCGCGAGCATTGCCACTTTCATTTCATTGCGCATCTTGTATGTGTATGTGACAAATAAACTTGACTTGACTTGACTTGAAAAGTAGGTGGTATTGTAGATAGTGAAAATTATTATCAAGAATTGCATTAAGAACTGCTGGGCAAGTAGATGAACTAATGGCTATTGGAGTTTAATTCAGTTAAGTGTGAGATGTTACATTTTGGGTATTAAACAAGGGCAGGATCTTTGCAGTGAATGATAGGGCACTGGGGAGAGTTGTTGAGCAGAGAAATCTAAGAGTACAAGTATGTGATTCCCTGAAAGTGGCATTACAGGTAAATAGGGGGTTGAGGAAGGCTTATGGCATGGTGTTAGTTTAGTTTAGAGATATGTTTGTGTTCTTTTTCTAGGTCTGCATGAAACTTGAGAGTCTTTAAGGTACAACAGAAGTCTTTATTATATTACTCAATGCTGGCAGCAAGACAACTCAAAATGGCTGCACACACAGACTGTCTGCAGACAGGATAAACTATATACACATCTCCCATTGTCCTGTGCAGCGCCACCTGCTGTACGGGAGGAGCAACGGGTCCTCCCACCCCACACAGTCCACCAAACATCACATTCCCCCTTTCCAGTTTGAACATCTCCATTTAGCTGGACCTCGCTTCACTTTTTTTCCAGCCTTTTGTGCTTCACAACTCTTGCTAAAGGCTCAGAATCAACAGTTTTCCTCCGTGTTCTCTTATGAAGAGATATCAGTATTTGCTTTATCTATATGCTGTTCTTTCTGCACTAGGCTGTAGTTTTTCTCGACGATCGGCAGCGTTTTGGATGTGAACACGATTGGTTCTTTGCCGTTCGGTGCCGTTTGTGAGATTACAGCTCCATGACCATATGGCAATGCATCAGCGGCCAGCGAGATCGGCTTCGCTGGGCCATAGTGGACCAAACACGTCTCCCTCAACCTGGTGAATGCATATAACCATATAACAATTACAGCGCGGAAACAGGCCATCTCGACCCTTCTAGTCCGTGCCGAACACATAATCTCCCCTGGTCACACTCTTTGGACCAGTGCCATTTGACGTCCTGTTTTTGCAGGTTATTCTCGTACTTACTGACCATGTTGCAATCCGTGGTCGATGACAATGCCATAGTTGATCCATCGTAGATCAAGGCGTTCATGTCAAGCTTGAAAGCATGATCCAGTCAATGGCGCACAGGGATGTACCTTCTTTACCAACGACGATCAGCGGCAACATCTGTGTCATACCATTACAGGAAACGGCGACAGTGCATTTGCCTTTCGTGGGAATGGGCTATCGTCCGTATCCGAAAAGGCGGATGTTGGCCGGTTTCAGTTTTGGCGATCCGATCCTCTCCCTGATGTCCTGACCCACTAGCGACACAGCTGCACCGGTGTCCACCTAGAACTGTAGGTCGACGTTCGAGACCCACAACAAAATCCTTGGCTTGTCAGTGATCATGGACACATCGAGCACTTCAATAGAAATGGTCTCCGCGATTTGGTCGACTGTTTTGCGCTTTCTTGCCCTTTTGCGGCTTTCCTACGGATTGACACACTGCCTGGAGATGACCTTTTCGGCAACAGGCATAACAAACTGATTTGATATACGGGCACTCACGGTGATGATGAGCAGGCCAATGAACCTACGTACCTGCATGTCTTTGGGATGTGGGAGGAAACCGTGCAGTCACAGAAAGGACATGCAAACTCCACACAGACAGAACCCGGATCTCTGGCACTATGAGGCATCAGTTCTAACAGCTGCGCTACTCTGCAGTATGTCGAAAGATGGTTTCTAGCGTGGAAAAATATGGTCATTCACAAAGGTTGGGGAAAAAAGAGAAGAGGTCTCCATTCCATAATGGTAAAAGATTGAGTGCTGGTATTCTGACAATCCTAGATTGCCTTTCAAACTGATTAATTAAAGTTAATTTGCAAGTAGATTAAATGATTAGTGAGACAATTGACGTGTTTGCTTTTAAAGACTAGTTGAGTATATAATTAAAACTATATAAATTGAAATTATAGAGGGACGTGGTCTGGGATATTGTGTATAGATCTAGTCCCACCACCCACAGTGAATGTTGTTATGATAGGGAGCAACAAAACGTTACCAGATTGTTTCAAGAGATGGTTCCTCAGAGGATAGGTTAAGTAGACTGGGCTCATATTTTCTTGAGTTTTAAACAAGTAGATGCAATTTTAATTAAACATTATTAAAAACTTTTGTGGCGCTTGACAGCGTCGTTGCTATCCCCTGAGGTCAAGGATGATGGTCTGCGTTCTGTTGTTTTTATGGACTCTCAGGTGGCTTATGAGTCCAATCCTGGCTTTAAAAGTTATTCGGCATTCAGGAAAGGTAATTCCAGATGGCAGATCGGGCTTTGGTTGTTGCTGCCTCTCTTTCTGATTTCTTCTCTTCTAATTCTGCGCATTTCTTGGCTTCGAAGGTCACTGTTCCTTCTTGGATGATGGTTCGCCAGAGTTTCCTGTCCTTTGCATTGGTTTCCCAAATGTCGATGTCGCTTTCACATTTCTTCATGCTGGCTATTAAGGCGTCTTTGAATCTCTTCTTTTATCCGCCTCTTTTACGTTTGCCTTCTTTAAGCTGAGAGTTGAAGGTTTGCGTTGGTAGACATTCGTCTTCAAACCGAACAACATGACCGACCCATCTTGGTTGGTTCTTGATGCCAAAGGCTTTGATGCTAGATGTTTTTACTTCATTCAGCACGCTGACGTTGGTTCTTCTGTCTTCCCAGCTGATATTTAAGCTGCTCCGAAGACATTGTTGATGGAACTTTTCAAGTGTTTTCAGATGACGCTGGTACTTTGTCCAGGTTTCTGATGCATACAGGAGTGTTGGAATCACCACTGCCTTGTACACTAACATTTTGGTGTCTGTTTGGATGTCACGATTTTGAAAGACTCGTTCGAAGTCGTCCCAAAGCTGTTCCAGCACACTTAAGACGATGTTGGATCTCGTCATCGAGGTCGACATTGGAGGAGAGGTGACTTCCAAGGTACGGAAAGTGATCCACATTTTCCAGGGTTGTTTCACCAAGTTGAATTGATGGTTCTTTCCGATTTATCCCAGTTGGTGACGATTGGTAGATAACCTGAGTCTTCTTCGAGTTGCTGGTAAGTCCAAGTTTCGTGTATGCACTGTTGAAGGCAGTCAGGATCTGTTGCAGATGATTTTCTGAGAGAACAGTTGTCGTCTGCGTATTGGCACTCGATGAGGGAGCTCATATATGTCTTAGTTTTGGACTTGAGATGGGCAAGATTGAAAAGTCTGCCATCTGTTCTGTAGACGATTTCGATTCCTGGGGGTAGGTCGTCCTAGATGATGTGGATGGTTGTCGCAATGAAGATGGTGAACAGTATTGGGGCAATCACGCATCCCTGTTTCACTCCTGATCTGACTTGAAACGGCTCTCAGTTGCTGTTGCTGGCCATGTTACTGTGGCAAGCATGTCATCGTGGAGGAGTCTCAGGTTTCAGATTTGACAGCAAAGATATGGCAGGTGATGTCTCCTCTGATTGGGTTGTAACCTCAAATTAAGGAATTGGACCTTAGAACAGAGATGAAGGGGAATTTCATCACCCATAGGACACTTATTCTTTTTAAGTTATTTACCCAAGAGAGCAATGGAGGCTCAGTCACTGAGCATATTGAGACTGAGAATTTTAGCTATTAAGAGAAGGTTAGGAAAATGGCGCAGAGGTGACAGCTCAATCATAATCTTGAATGGTGTAGCAGGGACGAGGGACTGATTTGTTATCTTGGGAAGTATGCAGTTTGCTCATAACTTCAAAGTTATTTGTTTCAAATTATTTTAGCGTTAACTTGTCATTTTAACTTTGCTGAAAGCAGGAGTGGAATATAGGTTTGTATTTCTATCATGCCTTTTATGACCAGATATCCCAAATTGCAATCCAGAAGCATGTTGTAATGTTTTGTAAAGTAGTTGCCAATAATTGGGGTTTCTGCACATGCATTGTTAATTTCATCACATGAATAATCCTGGACACATGGGCCAAATTAAATGTGGTGTGTACTGTGCTTTTTTTTGCTGCTATCAATTACTTGTTGCTGATGCTCTTTAACCGTTGATATTACTTGTCCGTGACTAACATTTGGACTTATGCAATGTTCATTCATTTTTTGGATTGAGAGACTAAGGTGTGGTTTCACCTTGCACTTAACCTGCATTTGCAATATAAACACAACCCACACCTTGGACTAGCGCCTGGCTTAAATGATATTGGAGAGCAATGTGATTCCACTTTCCCTTGGTGCCGATATACAAAACTAAAAATAAGCACAGCTTCCTGCATTACATCTTGTGGATGTGCTCTGATCACATTGCTAAAATTTGTAGGATGTGAGTGTTCTGACTATGAAACTTTTTTTTTCCTCAAGAAAATATTCTGTTTTGTACAGCGTGTGTTCAAGTGGCGAATTAATTTGTATAGGATTTCCCTGAACAATGCAGTGATTATCTTGGGATAGATCATTAGTCTGTGCTGAGTTAGTTGAGTTCTGTAGTTTAGCAGTTGGACCACAATCAAAGCATAAACACTCCAGGGTAATCTTTCCTTACTCCTATTTGTTGTTCAATGATTCTTACTGAAGTGTATGGGGCTAGAGTAGGAATTGTTGTTCATAATGTTATATTCTAAATGATTTTTGGTTCTGGGTATTATATTCAGATATTTGTGGCATTCTGCATATAAAAATGTTGATCTATAATTGCATTCATGAATATAAAACTCATGTAACTTGGATTGCCATTGGTAATACCTATGTATTGCCTTTTATAAAATCAAATGAAGAATTATTCTTGACTGGATAGACAAGGTTAGTAATTGAAATGTCACAACTCTGGTGCTAAATTCCAAAGTCTGAACAAGGTGACCCACACAAGGTGAACTGCTATTCACTATACTGTTTTTTGAGATGCGGCCCATTTGAATAAGGTTGAATAATGGCTTCCAGTATTGATGGAAACAGTGAGGTCTTAAAAGCCAACATCCTCGGAAATGGGAAGAGAATTCGGAAGGGAGAAGAGATTCTGCATTTCAGACGAGGATTGGTGTTTGGGTTGTAAGAAGAGTAGGAAGCATGTGATGGTTTCTATACAGTGTTTCGGTTTTGTTTTGCGGTCAAATGCATAAAAATGAAAGTGGAAGAAGTGAGCACATTCCTGCACAGTCATTCATTTACAGTTGATGTAGTAGTTAAGTACAGTAGTTCAGAATTTATTTTAAGTGTTGAGGGTTGGAGGTTCCTTGGCTGTAACTATTTATTTAAATTGCTGACTTTATAGGGAAGTGCTTGTGTGAAGATTTCCTGTACTTAAAATCTCCCCGACAATCATCTGCTGAGAAACTGAAAGAAACATCGAACAGCTGATTGTCAACGTGGTTTCAGTACATCAAACGAAAGTTACACACTCGCCTTATTTGCTAGATGGCAACACAGTGAGGAACTTGGTCCTGGCACTAAGAACAATAAATTTATATGGTAAATATTTTTTATAAAAGGCTAACAATAAGGAGATAAGAGAAATTGCTCGTTATTTAGACTTTGTTTTTCTCTGTAATAATTAAAGATTACTCAAATTATTAATATTTTTGCTCAAAATGCTCTGTATATTTGTGTAAAAAGATCAATTTTAATTTATATTTATAACTTCAATACATTTTTAAAGCTATTATTAGCTGTCTTAATGTAGTAAATATACAACTGAAATCTTTCACTCCCGTGACATATGCTCGAGCATAGATGGAGCTAAATTCCCCAATATTTAGATGTAGAATGACTATGCATGAGTGTATTTTTGATTTTTTCTTTTGGAAATAGAGTCCAATGGTAGTGTCAGCCTGAGTTTGAAGGTTATATGTTCAAGTCCCATTCTAAGATTTTGAGCTGCTGACTCTGAGTGCAGTATTGTGGCATTACTGTATTGCCAGGTGCCAGATTTAACTGAGGTCTACTCTTTAACTTAAATGTTTGAGATCCCATGGCACTATTTCAGTGTGGAGGATTTGTCTGGTATCCGAGCTAGTGTTTATCCCGCAGCAATGCCATTTAAAAGAAAACCTCATTAACAATCATTGGCTCATGTAACCCACTTGTGCCATATTTTCGACTTTGCATCAGTGACAACATATCACAAGTACTTGGCTGTCAAGCACTTTGGGATGCCCTGAGGTTGTAAAAAGCACTTACAAGTTTTTTATTCATTGTATCACTGATTTTAAAAAAATCTTTAGCTCATCCCAAGTGTCAGATTTGCATGCCCATTGTTAGTTTTATTACAGATGTTAGTTTGTGATTGCTGTTTTTAATAAATCACAAATGTTTCCAGCTTATGGAAAACAATCTGAATCCCTTCTTGATCAAAGCTCCTCGATCTCTGTTATATCAAGATGATAGTCTGGGCTGTAGTTATCTTTGACAACAGGGCTTACAAGAAAGAGCTTGATCCACACCATCACGTGAGATTATTTCTGAATGGGGTGTTCTACATTCACAGCACTTATAAATATCAGTTGCAATGGAATGCCTCTAGTTCAAGGATATCAGTTCAACATCAGTTACTCAATGTAAACACCAGATTTTTTTACTTCTACTCTTTTCATTCAGTACATTATAAAGATGTACGGAACCTATTGGCTGCTAATGTTTCAAATTGAGTGAAAGTATCTACATACCAACTATATATCTTTTATGTTGTACAATTACAGATTTTTTTTGTTTTGTATTTGTGGCATTAAAAAAGTGATTTATTTTTGGTTTAGCTGTGTAGCAAGGATCGAGGAGATGGCCACAGTAGAAACACTGTCCGAAAACACAGTATTAGAAGAAATGGAAGATACATCCTCACCATTCTATGTTGAGAAGCACTCATGGGATGGACTCAGAGAGATTATCCACAGCAGCAGGAAATACCCTGGCATTGTTATTAACAAAGCACCTCACGATTTCCAGTTCATTCCAAAAAATGATAAATCCGGGCACCATTCCCACCGTGTCTATTACTTGGGTAAGTACCAGCTAATACCAGAAGGCTAAACTACACAGCAAGAAAGGGCTCAAGCTGCAAGAAATCATCTAAAACCAGTTTAGACCTTGAGATTATTAGTTTTGATCTTTCGATATGTAAACTGTTGGAATGCAAGTGTCATTCTGATCACAAGATGAATAGAGCTTGTTTCTTGTTGCTTCCCATGCTTGATTTTCCAGGCGTAAATCGGAAAGAAAATTGCCCATAATTTGAAATAAGTTAATATTTATCAGTATTTATTGGTCTGACGGAACTGTGTTTAAGCTGAGTCACGTGTCTACACAAGGTGATAGAATGTATGTTTCTGGCATATTTACATTTTCAAAGGAGTATTATTCTGCTATAATAATGCTGCAAATGTATTAATAGCCTTTTGTTCTTGTATGAAAAGATGGGGTAGCCAGAAAATATTTGAAGTGAAATATCGTAAATTGCAAAGGCTGGTCAAAATGCGAAATGGGTGTTTTATAGGTCAAAAGATGTGCCCCACAGAACAGTGACATTAGAGTGAAAATTCACATTTTGAGCATTTGTTCAATCAGAATAGCTGTACTGGGGTGACCAATCTTCTGCCAAGAACTGGCCAGGTTGAGTTCATACCGGCTTTAAGCGTAGGAAATATGTTAACATGAAATGCAGGAGCAAGTCCACTTCATATGCTTGTGGTCGTCCAGTGCCACTGATTAGAGCACCAGGATAAGGGACCGGATTAGAGATTGTTCGCTGATCAGAGACGGTTTAAAGTGACATTCAGTTGGATCACTAGAAATTAAATTGACCTTTTTATTTTCTATATCTTTTTGGTGGTGCCCAGTGTACGTACTAATGGCTTACAAAAGTTGGGCACTGCTCCAATCCTGCCAAAGGTTTCAGTACAAACATTTGTTTTAGTCACCAGTTGATCCTGCTTGAGAATAATATTTTTGCCAATTAATGCTGCAAACTGTCTTGTTTTTATAGGGATGCCTTATGGGAGTAGAGAGAATTCTCTTTTGTATTCTGAAATCCCCAAAAAGGTCCGGAAAGATGGTCTTTTGCTGCTGTCTTGGAAACAAATGCTTGATCATTTCCAGGTGAGAATGGTATTCTGTGACGATTTTTACTTGGCATGGTGATGCATTATGGCACAGTTGGTGGTCCTGCCTCTTCATTGTTCCAGTGACCCAAGTTCAATCCCAATCTCGAGTGCTGTCAGAGTTTGCATATTCTCCCTCTTACAGCATGGGCTTCTTTCAGGTGCCTCATATTCTTCCCTCATCCCAACGATCTTCAGATTAATTGGTTAATTGGCCACAGCGTATTTACCACAATTCCTTCTTAATGAATTTTGTATCTGCATAGCCATTGTTCCCTTTTAAACACACGATATTCATTGTCCTGACAAGTCTATTGCATGCTACATCATTAAAACACAATTATAATACCATTATTAAATACAAACTTTATTTGCGTATCAACCCCGCTCTTTATTTCAATGATTGTCCAATTTTTATGTTCACAATTGAACAGGTAAGAAATTGCAGTTAGGCAATAAGCAAACACGAATGTAACAATGGAGACATTTCAGAAAGAACATAAATAAAAACAGTTTAAACAGCATATTCTTTGGAGGAAGCAAAAAATGTAATTGCCGCAAGTAATTGTTGACAATGGGTTGATCACATCTTTCATTCTCCTGTTAGCTGAGCAAACTACTCCTGAAAGCAAGATTTTGAGTAATAACATTAATGTACAAAAAGAAAATGATGTTGGTTTGTTTCTTGTGCCAGGTTTTAAAAATCTTTATTCAGTTTCCTAACCAAATTACTCTTTATCAGTTAAGCTTTAGTTTCCTCATGTTTCTATATGCAACATGTGGAAACTTCACACAATGTACTTTGAATATTGGCTGAAAGAGATAAGGCAACAGTTTATCGATTATGTAAACCCAAGCTATTTAAGTTATCAAGTTTTACAATTGCTCAGGACAGTATTATAACCTTCTTGAAAATATTTAACCTTTACAATCTAAATACAGAAGATATCACTTGTTTAATAATGAAAATCTCAACTTGGATCTTTGTGCATTGTCAGCAAACAGTCTGTTCTCTAAACTGAAGTGTTTTTGCATAAACTACCACAGTATTGATGTTGGGGATGCCTTAAAATATTAGTTCTGATTCCATAAATTAATCCAACAGGTAATTTTATAAATTGAACAGCAGATACCATTATAGTTGGAATACAGAGTAATTGATTTACAATGCTGCTTAGTCAGATATGGGGGGGGGGGGGGGGGGGGGGGGGGGGGGGGGGGGGGGGGGGGGGGGGGGGGGGGGGGGGGGGAGATTCTTATTTTCCTACAATTTTAAATGTTTCCAAGGAAACATTATCTTTCATCTATGATGGCATGTTGAAAGAAAGTAGTCAGATGTAGTATAGCTTTGATTGAAAGCTGCTGTTGTTTTGTGAATTGATGTTTTCTACAAATAAATTTCTGAGCTGGCAGATGTTTGATAAAGGTTGCAAAAATGAATAAAATAAACACCTTTTTTTGTATTTACAAATGTAGTTTATAAATTGGTAAAATAATTATTTTAATAATTCCACAGAGCACTTCTGGTTACTGTGTTGAAGGATAATTTTATCAACACTTTCAATGTTGATTCATACCATTTTCTAAGCTTGTAGTGGACTTTGATTTCCAATTTGCATAATTTTGTCACATTTTTCTAATCGCAGGGTCATTGTGTTGCACAACATTTTATGGTTAAGCAGAGTGGCAACTTGCTGCAGATTGTCTGCCAGTGCTCTTGAATGAATCAATTGAGGCAATGCTGGTTGAGTTAACACACATCCTCTTTCATACCAGCAGCCTAATGAGAAGATTAATCTTTTGCATTAGATTTCTGGTTTAGCATGTTTTTACACAATGATTAGCACAGAATGAATAATCTCTAGTTATGTTTTCAGGCTTTTCATTGGCAGAGCTGTAACAATTGCATCTGTTTGGCTTATCCAGAGTGTGGAGTCATCTAATGTTGCTGGGCCACTAGTCTTTGGATGACAGATGATTGGGCGCACATCTAACTTCAGCCCGGCAGAATTGTTTAATTCAATGTCACAAGGTTGATTTGTACTTGTGGCCTCTCGGTTATCTGTCCATTACCTTAACCTATAAACAGCTGTATCCTAATTGATATTAAAATACAGATGGACTTTGAAATTACCAAATAATTTTCCCTCCTAAATACTGTATTCTGTATCCTGTCTACTGTTTAATTTATGCATATGTTTTGAATATCTTTCCCGAATTTAAGATTACATTGTCACTGTGAAAGCAAAGCAGACTTGGGGGCTGCTACGATTTAAACTATTCTATGTTAATAAGTCTAATATTTGTGGATTGTTATTCAAAGAATTGTTGCAGAGTAGATTTGTTCTTGTTAAATAGGCGACTCCACACCATGGGATGTACTCGCGCGAAGAGGAGCTCCTGCGTGAAAGGAAGCGCCTTGGAACATTTGGCATTACCTCATATGACTACCACAGGGATAGTGGGCTTTTCCTCTTCCAAGCTAACAATAGTCTTTTTTATTGCAAGGATGGCGGGAAAAATGGATTTAATGTAAGTATGCTGTTGAACCTATAACTGCTACATAAAAGGGTTCCAACATATCTGACCGGATTGCCTAATCTGTTTCTTCTCTTGCATTTGCAAGCACTGTGTGCCTTGAAATTGTGTGATTAACTGTGGGTTAATTACATTTTTCGAATTGAAAGAATTTTTGTGCCTTGGATTAACATGTTCAAGTCATTACTTAAAGTGTAGAAGTAACAGTGCAAGAGCTGCATTTTCTTGCTCCGATGTGAATCATTGAACACTAATAGTTAGTGTAACTTATGTATTTCGTCACCAATGAGAACAGAAAAGCTAATCATGATGATTCCTAAGATGATTGTACTGCTTATCATCAAAGGAAATCCCACAGCAACAGTTGAGCCAATTATAGGATTCCCACAATTAGACCCTGGGTTATGGAAGCTAAATTATACTGAAGCCTTTCTGCTAGATCCTATTAAGTAAATCCTGGCACATGGTGACATCTTGAGGATGGGTTTGGGTAGAGTTGTGGTGCCCTCCATGTTTTAATAGTCCACCAACACTTGGTTGTGTCTCAGGTGGATTATGAAGAGTTTTAACAGGGCAGTAGATAACTTGAAAAGAGTATCCAACGTAAGCAAGGATTAAAACTTCAAGCAGAAAACCAAATGCTGGAGGAACTCAGTGGGTCAGGCAGCATCTCTGGAGGAAATTGACAGACACCGTTATGAGTCGAAACACTTCAGTCTTGGCCCAAATCATCTGTCATTTCCATCCATAAATGCTGCATGATTCACTGAGTTCCATCAGCACTTTTTTGCTCCATATTACAGCACCTGCAGTCTCTTGTGTCTACTTAAAACTTAAGGTAGTTTATTTTGAACAAGATTTAATGTTATTTTTTAAAGTCAAATGAGACTGGAAATACTATGAATTCGTAACCAGTGTTTTTTATAAGATTTTGCACGTCCATAATACATTTTGTTATCAGTAATATTTAATATCTGAGATGTTCAGATAGAGATGCCCTGAAAGAGGCCCTTCGGCCCAACCTATACATACCAACCAAGTTGCCTACTTGAGCCAGTCCCATTTGCTAACATTTGACCCATATCCTTCCAAACCTTTCTTGTCTGTCCACCTGTCTAACTATCGGCTAAACATTGTAATTGTACTCCCCTGGCATCTCATTCCACATACTCTCTACCTTTATGTGTGGAAATGATTGACCCAATAAGTCCCTTTAAATATTTCCCCTCTCGCCTTAAAACAATTCCCATCTGGCTTTAGACTCCCCTACCCTGGAAAAAAGACTGATATTCATCTTATCTATGCCTATCATGATTTTATATACATGTTCACCCTTGTGCCTCCTCTGCACCAGGGTTAAAAAAACAGCCTATAGTCATTATAACTCAAGCCTCTAGTGCCAGTAACAACCTTGTTAGATTTCAATTGTTTATTTTATTGTCCCTTAAAACATCTTGTTTTGATTACTTGGCGTAAGTGAGTTCAGGATAGGATTCTAGCGAACTACTGACGTTTTCATGACGGAGTTTACTCAATATTAACTTATCTTTGTCAGGCCATTTTAAAAGGTAGTTCTCCAAAGTACTGCTGTGAGCAAAATTAACTATCATAGTTTGTCAAAGCAACAATTATTTCAGAACCATGAATACCTTCCCTGCTGCTTTGGATGCAGAAAATACCATTTTGTTTTGATGTTGGACTTTACAAGTAGAAAGGCCATATCTTACTGTTTATATTAGCAACAGTTTTTATAAAGGTTCGGGGTACCTGGATTAAATAGAGATGAAAAATAGCTCTACTTTGCTTAATAATATTTCGGCTGGGAGAGGAACAATTTGAATATGTTCTCTTTCAGTGTTTCGGCTCAAACATTAAGAATGTCATTCAATTAAGTTGGCTTCTACCTTTTTGGAGAGAAGAGGAGAAAGGATTAGCAGAACATTGATAGAGCACCATGAAATCTTACTGCAGGTAGCCTCTCTGACAAGCTGAAATAGGAATTGATATGTAGGAAGGAACTGCAAATGCTGGTTTGCACTGAAGATAGTCACAAAATGAAGAAGGAATGTTTCGGGTCCCTGCCCTTCTTCAGACCCGAAACGTCACCCATTCCTTCTATCCAGAGATGCTGCCTGTCCCACTGAGTTATTCTAGCATTTTGTGTCTATCTATAGTATTTGATGTTTTGGTGTCCTTTGCAAAATAAAATCTTTATGACCTTTAACTTACCTGTAGCTAGCAGAATGGTGCTTTGCTGTCAAGAATATCATGCATTCATTCTTTAATAGCTAGGTTTATTTTACAGATATCACCAATGAAGCCAGTAGAGATTAAGACACTATGTTCAGGTCCTCGTATGGACCCCAAGATATGTCCAGGGGACCCTTCTTTCATTTCATTTATAAATAACAATGATTTGTGGATAGCAAACATTGGAACTGGAGAAGAGAAGCGATTGACATTTTGCCATAAAGGTAAGGCGATTTACTATTGTGTAAAGTGTTCGCGGTACTGTATTAAAACTATTTTGGAAACCCGGTCTGCCTAGGAAGCAAGAATATGCCTTATCAGCATTCCAAGTCGGTTTCTGTCTCGCTTGGTTTTACTTTTAACCAAGTGCTGGACTGATAAATTTGAGGTTTTGGTGAAGTTGCTTCACTTAGCAAGTATGTTCATCGGTTAAGACCCTTTCAAACCATATCTGAGGACAGTGACAATTTAGGAAATCAAAAGCTCCGGATGTTAGAAACTGGGATAATGACCAAAAATGCTGGAAGTATTCAGTGATGATTGAACTTAAGAAAGGATGTACTAGCCCTGGAGGCAGTGCAGCGAAGGTTTACAAGATTAATTCCTGCAATGAGGGGATTGACATATGAGGAAAGGTTAAGTAGGCTGGAACTCTACTCTTTGGAGTTTAGAAGAATGAGAGGCGATCTCATTGAAACATATAAGATCGTGAGGGGCCTTGATCGGGTGGATGCACCGAGGATGTTCCCAATGATCGGGGAAACTAGAACTAGAGGACATAGTTGCAGAATAAGGGGGGGCTCTTTTAAAACTGAGATGAGGAAGAACTTCTTCACCCAGAGGGTGGTTAATTTATGGAATTCACTGCCCCAGGGAGCAGTGGAAGCAGAAACTTTAAATATATTTAAGACTAAAATAGATGGTTTTTTAGCTGCCAAGGGGATAAGGGGCTACGGGGAGAGGGCAGGGATATGGACCTAGGTATGGTTAGTATAGTAAGACCTGAGTGATCTCCTGGACAAGTGTCGATCGCCTGGATTGGGGTCGGAGAGGAATTTCCCGGATTTTTTTCCCGAATTGGACCTGGGTTTTTATCCGTTTTTTTGCCTCCCCCAGGAGATCACGAGGTTCTTGGGGTGGAGAGGGGTGATAGCGGTATAAAGGGGAGGGTAGTGTCTTGTGTTCTGTGTCTTGTGTCTACTGTTTGTGGGTAAGTGTGTCTGTTTAGTGTTCAGCCATGAGCGAATGGCGGTGCGGGCTCGACGGACCTGGTGGTCTACTCTCGCACCTACTTTCTATGTTTCTATGTTTCTAAATATTTTTATATATTTGCCCTGTTTTTCTCTTCTTCCCTTCTTGAGGTGTGATTACTGTTTTCCATGGATGGCGGCTGACTATATATGTATTCTGCAAGTATATGATCAGTCAGTTTGAACAGACTATTTGTCTGAGGGCTGTTGTAAAAGGAGCTGGAATTAACTTTGCCATTCTCATTCTTGTTAACAAAGGATCCCCCAAATGATCAAGGACATTCGCCATGAGTTGCAGTTCCAACTAAAACTTTATTGCTTGATACTTTCAGTAGGGAAAGAGGTCATTGGATGCAGGTAGTCCATGTGTATATTTCCTTTCCAAATGTTCTTCCTTCAAAATTCCTTTTTTATATCTACTAAGATATTCTTTGACCTTGATCAGTTTATCAAATTAGTTGTCAAATCCAGTTTACTTCCTCAATTACTAACTCTGGCATTCCACTATATTACCATTCTCTCTGCTCCATTACTGCATGTGTGGTTCCTGTAAGGCTCTACAAATTGCATTTCTCCAAAGACTTTTGACATCACCGCTTCTGACGAGAAAAAATACAGCCCAGCAGTGAGTTGGAGGTATTATTTAAGGGAAACAGGTTGGCCAGGTTTGACATTGGAGGTTCATAAAAACATCTGTAGAACCTTTGGTTCTCACTTCAAATGTCAAGCAGAAAGATTAACATCATAGGCTGTGAGGAATTTGGTCTTTCAATGGCGATCTGGTTTTGTTCGAATTTAAATATGGGACACGAACACAAAGGAAATATTACCATTTGAGCTGTTGAATCTGCGTCAATCATTGAATAAACCCGTGGGGTGCGAAACAATACAAGATTAAACTGCTTGAACAGGCTAAAGTTAGGTGAAATTTAGTGTAAAGATCAAAATTGCAGTGCCATGTAGAAGCTGGAAATGTTTCAAACGCATAAAATTACAAAATTCCTTAAATATGTATTTTGTGAATGGCAATGACTTGCAGTGCGTGATCTTCAATCTAGTATTCAAGCAATATACCCCCCTTGCTTAAAATATTCAGTGGGTAAGTTTAGCATTGTGACTGAGAAACATGTTGAGCTTTTGCTTTATTGTTCCTTTGTACTGAAATGTGCAGAGAATATATTTTGACTGATATGATCACCTGTTTTCCAGGTTTGCCTAATGTAGTAGAAAATCCTAAATCTGCAGGAGTGGCAACTTTTGTAATTCAGGAAGAATTTGACAGGTTTACAGGTTACTGGTGGTGTCCTACAGGAGCTGAAGGTATGAATTTAGCATACTCTATTTTTCCCAATTAATCCGTCATTTCAATCAATGGAAGATCGTTCAATATGAATTAAATATGCTCATTACATTCCAAGTTTCATGTATTTACTATAACATGGATGTCATGGTATGACTTTAGTTAGACCACAGCTGAAGTATTGTGTGCAGTTCTATTCAGTACACCCTGGAAAGGATGTGATTATATTGTAGTAGGTGCAGAGGAGATGTTCACAAGTTATGGAAGTAGAATTAGGCCATTTGGCCCATCTAGTCCACTCCGCCATTCAATCGTGGCTGATCTCTGCCACCCAATCCTATTTTCCTGCCTTCTCCCCATAACCCTTGACACCCGTTCTAAGCAAGAACTTGTTTACCTTGGCCTCCACAGCCCTCCACAGATTAACTACCATCTGACTAAAGAAATTCCTCCTCACCACCTTTTTAAAAGAGTGCCCTTTAATTCTGAGGCTATGATCTCTGGTACTAAACTCTCCCACCAATTGAAACATTGTTTCCACATCCACTCTATCAAATATGCCTTTAATTATTTTGTAAGGTTCAATGAGCTCCCCCCCCTCAATCTTCTAAATTCCAGTGAATCAAGGCCCATGTCAAATGATCATCATATGCTAACCCACTCATTCCTGGAATCATTCTTATAAACCACCTCTGGACCCTCTCCAGAGCCAGCATATCCGTCCTCAGATGTGGGGCCCAAATTTGCTCACAGTACTCAAAATGTGGCCTGGCCAGCGCCTTATAGAGCCTCAGCATGACATCTCTGTTTTTGTATTCCAGTTCTCTTGGTACAAATGCTAGCAATGAATTTGCCATCCTTACTACCGATTCGACTTGCAAATTACCTTTTAGGGGTCCTGCATCAGCACTAGCAAGTCCCTTTGCACCTCTGATTTCTGGATTCTCTCTCAATTTAGAACATAATCTATGGCCTTATTCTTATTACCAAAATACATGACTCTGCACTTTGCTATACTGCATTTTATCTGCCACTGCTCTGCCCACTCTCCTAATCTGTCCAAGTACTTCTGCAGAGTTCTTGCTTCCTTGACACTGCCTGCCCCTCAACCTATCTTAGCAGGTGTTGCCTGGTATTGATTGTTTTAGTAACCAGGAGGGACTAGATAGGTGGGTTTGTTATTCTTTGAGCGCAGGAGAAAGAGTAGGGACCTGACAAATCTACATAGATAAAGTGGATACGAGAATCTACCCCATTACAAAAACCAGAAAGCATAGGTTTCCAGTGAGGAGTAAAAAGGTTACAGGCAGTCTGAAGAAAGATTTCTTCACTGTTGCAGTGTGTCTGAAAAGATTGTGGAGGCAGGTACTTCATAACATTGAAAATGTATTTGTTGATTACTTGAACCTCCAAGGCGTGGAAGGCTAAGGACCAATTTCTAGTAAATGGGTTTGGTATCGATGGATTCTTGATTGGCAATATGGACATTGTGGACCAAAGGACTAGATTTTGTGCTATGACTCAATGCTATAAATATTTTCTTGAACATTAGTCAATTTTTCAATCAATTTTCAAGCAACTTGTCATAACCCAAATCTAAATGAATTCAATATGCGTAGGCAAACAAATTGGAGATTAATTTGACTGAGTTTAGTCTGAGCAGTATTTTCTCACGGCAAGACGTAACTACACTAACAGAGACTAACAGAGGCAAAGAGGTTTGCCACGCACTGCAAGGGAGCAGTGGACCAGACAGGAAGAGCGGACGGAATTACCACTAGACAGCCAAACCAGTAGGTAATTTACGGCTGGGGTGAGTACTTTCCCATTTATAGGAGGTAGGATTATATAAATAAGGGGTGTATCAATACAGTAGGGGATTCTTAAACAGGACCAGTTAATTACCTATATAAGATGGGCGGTCAGGAGATGTGCCAATACTGCGAGATGTGGGAATTTGTCGACACCATTGATGTAGAAGATCCCTACAGCTGCAGTAAGTGTTTGAGGCTAGAGGAACTCCAGCTCCGCATTGATGAGCTGGAGACCCAACTTCATACGCTGCGGTACATCAGGGAGGGGGAGTATTACCTGGATGTTTTGTGCCAGGGGATGGTCACACCGACCAGTTTAACTAATTCAGTAGGCAGTGAGCAAGGAAAGGAAGGTGTGGCCATAAGCGAGGCAGGTAGGGGGAACCAGGAGGAGATGCGGCAGGAGCCACAGCCCTTGTCCCTGACGAGCATGACCGAGGCTCTTACTCAATGTAAGGACGGGATCAGGGGCTGTGGGAGGGATGAGCAACCTGGCTGCAGCACCGTGGATCAGGAGGCCATTCAAGAGGGGGGAGTTAGAAGAAATGCCGTAGTGATAGGGGATAGTATTATTCGGGGGGTAGATAAGGTTCTCTGCGGCCAGCAGAACATGTCCCGAAGGCTGTGTTGCCTACCCGGTGCTAGGGTTAAGGATATCTCTGCGATGCTGGAGAGAAATTTGCAGAGGGAGGGGGAGGATCCAGTGGTCGTGGTCCATGTGGGGACCAATGACATAGGAAGGACGAGGAAGGAGGATCTGCTGAAGGAGTTTGAGCAGTTAGGGAATAAATTAAAAAGCAGAACCTCGAGGGTACTGATCTCCGGATTGCTACCTGAGCCACGGGCCAATTCGGCGAGGGTACGTAAAATTAAAAAGCTAAATGCGTGGCTCAAAGACTGGTGTGGGAATAATGGGTTTGGTTTCTTGGGCCACTGGCACCAGTACTGGGACAGGGGGGATCTGTTCTGTAAGGACGGACTTCACCTGAACGGTGCTGGGACTGGGGTCCTGGCAAATCATATAACTAGGGCAGTAGAGAGGTCTTTAAACTAAGTAGCGGGGGGGAGGTATCAAGGGGGGTAATAACGGCAGGGGTAGAGGAAATAGAGCAGGGTATCAGTGGGGAAGCGGAAAGTCAAAATGTGACAGGAGACAGAATGTGTGAAGATAAAGCTTTAGATGTAAAAGGGGCAAAAACGGAAAGGAAGGGTAGTAAAAATCATCTGAAAGTGCTTTATCTAAATGCACGGAGTATTCGTAATAAGATAAATGAATTAACGGTGCAATTAAATATATATAGTTATGATATCGTGGCCATTACGGAGACATGGCTGCAAGGAGATCAGGACTGGGAGTTAAATATAGAGGGGTACTCGACAATTAGGAAAGATAGACAGGAAAGAAAGGGAGGAGGGGTGGCCCTTTTAATAAGGGAGGGAATAACGGCAATAGAGAGGAAGGATATTGCGTTGAAGGATCAGGATAGTGAAACAGCTTGGGTACAGATAGAGAATAATAAGGGGAAAAAAACACTAGTGGGTGTAATTTATAGACCTCCAAATAGCTGTGACGCTGTTAGTCAGAACATAAATCTGCAAATAGTTGACGCATGTAAAAAGGGAACTGCTGTAATCATGGGGGACTTCAATTTTCATATTAATTGGGCAAACCAAACTGGGCAGGGTAGACTAGAGGAAGAGTTTATAGAATGTATTAGAGACGGGTTCCTAGAACAGTATGTCACCGAACCGACAAGGGGGGAGGCAATCTTGGATCTGGTCCTGTGTAATGAAGCAGGATTAATTAAAAATGTCATAGTTAGGGACTCGTTGGGAACAAGTGACCACAATATGGTCGAATTCCATATTCAAATAGAAGGGGAGCAGGTTGAAACTCAGGCTAGGGTGCTTAGTCTAAATAAGGGGGATTATGAAGGTATGAGGACTGAGCTGATCAAAGTTGACTGGGATAGCAGACTCAAGAATAAGACGGTACATGAGCAGTGGTGTACGTTTAAGGGTATACTGTATAACCTTCAAGAAAAATTTATTCCTATGAAGAAAAAAAGGGGTAAGGGTAAGAACAGTCAGCCATGGCTCAGTAAAACTATAAAGGATAGTATTCGGCTGAAGGCAAGGGCATATAAGGTAGCCAGAGATAGTGGGAGGGTAGAGGATTGGGAAGCATTTAAAGGTCAGCAAAAAATAACTAAGAGATTAATTAAGACGGGGAAAATAGACTATGAAAGGAATTTAGCGAACAACATAAAAACTAATAGTAAGAGTTTTTATAGCTATATAAAAAGAAAAAGGGTGGCTAAGGTGAACGTTGGTCCATTGGAGGGTGAGACTGGAGAGTTGTTGGTGGGGAACATGGAAATGGCAAAGGCATTAAACGAGTATTTTGTATCAGTCTTCACCATAGAAGACACAAAAAATATTCCAACGCTGGATAAACAGGGGGCGGTAGGAATGGAGGAGCTAAATACTATTAAGATCACCAAGGAGGTGGTATTAGGGAAATTAATGAGACTGAAGGAGGATAAATCCCCTGGGCCTGATGGATTACATCCAAGGGTCTTGAGGGAGATAGCGGTGGGGATTGTGGATGCATTGGTGATAATTTTCCAAAACTCCCTGGAGGCAGGAACGGTCCCAGTGGATTGGAAAATGGCCAATGTAACACCTATATTTAAAAAAGGAAGTAAACAGAAGGCGGGTAACTATAGACCGGTTAGTCTAACATCGGTGGTGGGTAAAATGTTAGAGACAATTATTAAAGAAACACTAACGGGGCACTTGGATAAACATGACTTCATCGGACAGAACCAGCATGGTTTTGTGAAGGGGAAGTCCTGTTTAACGAATCTGCTCGAATTCTTTGAGGAAGTAACAACCCGGGTGGATAAAGGGGAACCGGTGGATGTGGTATACTTGGACTTCCAAAAGGCTTTTGACAAGGTGCCACATAAGAGACTATTGCTAAAAATAAAAAATTATGGGATTGGGGGTAATATATTAGCATGGGTAGAGGATTGGCTAACAAATAGGAAGCAGAGAGTGGGGATAAATGGTTCATACTCGGGATGGCAACCGGTAACTAGCGGGGTTCCGCAAGGGTCGGTGCTGGGACCCCAGTTGTTCACAATTTATATAAATGATTTGGAGGAGGGAACCAAGTGTAATATATCAAAATTTGCGGACGATACAAAAATGGGAGGAAAAGTAGGGGATGAGGAGGATAGGAAGAGTCTGCAAAAGGATATAGATAAGCTAGGTGAGTGGGCAACAACTTGGCAGATGAAATTTAATACTAATAAATGTGAAGTCATTCACTTTGGGAAAAAAAATGATAGGGCAAGTTATTTTCTAAATGAGGAGGAGCTGCGTTGTAATGCAACGCAAAGGGATCTAGGGGTAGTAGTACATGAATCACTAAAAGTTAGTATGCAGGTGCAGCAAGCAATCAGGAAGGCCAATGGAGTTTTGGCCTTTATTGCTAGGGGGATTGAGTATAAAAACACGGAGGTCTTGCTGCAGCTGTACACAGTATTAGTGAGACCACATTTGGAATACTGTGTACAGTTCTGGGGTCCATACTTAAGAAAGGATGTACTAGCCCTGGAGGCAGTGCAGCGAAGGTTTACAAGATTAATTCCTGCAATGAGGGGATTGACATATGAGGAAAGGTTAAGTAGGCTGGAACTCTACTCTTTGGAGTTTAGAAGAATGAGAGGCGATCTCATTGAAACATATAAGATCGTGAGGGGCCTTGATCGGGTGGATGCACCGAGGATGTTCCCAATGATCGGGGAAACTAGAACTAGGGGACATAGTTGCAGAATAAGGGGGGGCTCTTTTAAAACTGAGATGAGGAAGAACTTCTTCACCCAGAGGGTGGTTAATTTATGGAATTCACTGCCCCAGGGAGCAGTGGAAGCAGAAACTTTAAATATATTTAAGACTAAAATAGATGGTTTTTTAGCTGCCAAGGGGATAAGGGGCTACGGGGAGAGGGCAGGGATATGGACCTAGGTATGGTTAGTATAGTAAGACCTGAGTGATCTCCTGGACAAGTGTCGATCGCCTGGATTGGGGTCGGAGAGGAATTTCCCGGATTTTTTTCCCGAATTGGACCTGGGTTTTTATCCGGTTTTTTGCCTCCCCCAGGAGATCACGAGGTTCTTGGGGTGGAGAGGGGTGATAGCGGTATAAAGGGGAGGGTAGTGTCTTGTGTTCTGTGTCTTGTGTCTACTGTTTGTGGGTAAGTGTGTCTGTTTAGTGTTCAGCCATGAGCGAATGGCGGTGCGGGCTCGACGGACCTGGTGGTCTACTCTCGCACCTACTTTCTATGTTTCTATGTTTCTATGTTTCTACACTTCTTCCAACCTTATTAATATAAAAACTAATCATAACACAGTTTAACATTAATAGGTTTGAAGTTGTGAATATTTCTGTCAAGGCTTACTGTCCAAATCTATATACCCAGGAAGTTGGTGACCGGCTACTTGAATTATTGCACATATTTTTGTAGGAGATGGCTCTGGATTCTGGGTGATAGAGGAATCACTAATGATGTGACTTGGAGGTGGTGATGTTCCCATGTGTCTACAGCTCTTTTATTTCAGGGAGTAGGTGTCCACTTGGTCTTGGTTGGTTGTTCCATGCTTACTGTAAATTGCATCCAGTCCAGCTACAAGGGGTTGAATGTTTACTGTGACGTTTGTGTGTCAATCAAGCTGCCTCTCCTGATGACTTCTGTATTAGAAGGAGAGCCCTCGTAAGTAAATGTGGAGAGTATTTCATTATTCCTGCCTTGTGCCATGTCTTGTAGGCAATGGAAAGGCCTTGTCAAATTAGTTAATAATTCACTCACCTGAATACTCTCTGCCTTTGACTTGCTCTGATATTATAAATGCGGTTGGTTGAGCAAAAATAGTCGACTATGGCTACAAATTCTGTATTCTGACATTTGCTTGGAAGAGCCAGTGTTGTTGAAATTTGCAAAGGGAAATGTTAACATTTCCATTCAAAATCTAAACCACAATCTCCTTACAATTCAGACCATATTATTGTGGAGCCTCATGCTAGATATCCTTCAATAAGTGAAATAAACTTCAACCACTCAGTAGACTAAAAACAGTGGTATATGCACTCAATCAATATCACCAACACAAATAACTTTTGCTATTTGTGGCACCTTGTGCATAAATTGCTGGCTGCATTCGAAAAGTGTTTTTATAAGTATTTAATCAGGTAAAAAACATTTATGATATCCCAAGTTCTGCAGCTGACCAAAGCCAGTACATCATTCAGTATCATCTTGACTTGACTTGCTTTTCAGATTCAGATGGTGTGAGGACTTATTATCTCTTGTATGAAGAGGTAGATGAATCAGAAGTGGAAATCATTCATGTACCCTCCCCTGCACTGGAAGAGAGGAAAGCTGATGCCTACAGATACCCAAGAACAGGTTGGACATAGAATCATGATCTACAATATATTGGCTGAATAAATGAATAATGATAAATCAAAAGTTTTATAATATACATAAGCTTTAAATAGCAATTTATTTGATGAGGTAACTAACTGTGCATTTCAGCATAATTTATATAAGCTTCCTTCTTAATTTCCTTAAATTTGAAACAATTCACTGATACCTTGCTTAGCACTCAGGGTGGATTCCTGGTAATAAATGCACGAATGGAATTAAGGGTCTGTCCCACTTTCACAACCTAATTCACGACCTCTGCCGAGTTTGCCCTTGACTCATACTCGCAGCATGGTCGTCACGAGGTTGTAGGAGGTCGTAGGTAGGTCGTGATGCTAGTCGTAGGTACTCGTGGCATCAAGTAGGTCAGGGCGTTTTTATAGCCTGATGAAAAATGTCCACGAGTAAAAAAGGTCGTCAATTAGGTCGTGAAATTGGGACAGGCCCTTTAGCATTAAATACGTGCAATTATAGCATTACATTTAGATGCTTTATTGACTCATTATTGTGCCAGAAACCCTGTGTGAATCCTTGGTGCCTCTTTTGCTACAATTTACTGCACCAGTAACATTGCAAATCCCAGCTCCCTGGCACTTCTGCAGCTATTAATCTCCCCTGGTGCAATGTGGACAGGCTGCTTGTTGAGGGCTGGCATTAGGTATGTTAGGTCAGATGCTGAGTCTGCTCAGTGCTGAGCTTTGGATTTTGCTTCTGTACCTCATCCAGCAAGATAAAGGTGCTGCAAAGGTGCTAGTGGAGGGTGGGGAAATTCCTCCCAGGTTTCAGTGCAGCAGTGGGAAGGGCTGGGTTTCTCACCAGGTTCCAGCAGTATGTAGGCCAAACAGATATATCTTCTAAAGTAATGGAGGGTAGTGAGTTCATCCTAGGACAGAGAACACCATAACAAATAGTACTCTGGCAACAAAAAAACAAACCGCTGAAATAACTCAGCGGTTAAAACTCTTCCAACAGTTTGCTTTTTGCTCCAAATTCAGGCATCTGCAGTCTCTTGTGTCAGCATTCTGTAGAATAGTGCTAAACAGGTATCCGAGCGTGTCCACCAGAACTGCCGAACATTTTTGAACATTATATATGGTGCAATTACATGATACTGATGGTATTCTGTCAGTTTAGTGTCACTAATTCAAGTTCACATTTATTGTCACATGCACCAATCAAGGTACAGTGATATTGTTCTGCAACATTCATCTCTGTACAATTTGAGGTACTGGTGATTGAAGCTAATGAAGTCAATTTTTCGGAATAATGGATGATGTGAAGATAACACATCTCAATATTGCACTGGGAGCACAAATTGTACTGTTGTTTAGTGATATTAATGGTAATATCTGATTATGTAACAAACATTTGGATAGATTTTACTTAAAAGATGTAGTAATCAAAGTACTTAAAGTGCTTAAGTTGTTATACAGATCTAATGTTCTCAAGCTTTTACAAAGCTAAACTTTTTTCTACGTTTTATTGAGAGGGAGAACTGTTTAAAATTGTCTAAACTATAAAGAGTTACTATTTTTGAGGCATGCTTTATTCGATGTGAGAATCATGTGAGCATCTTCACAGAAGGACTGTAGCAGTTCAAGAAAGCAGCTCTCATTACGGATAATAAATGCTGACCTTGCCAATGATGATCTTAAAGATTGTACTAGTTTAATTAATTGAAATTGCACAGCAGTAGGCAAATCTTTCTTTAAGACTTTCCTGCTGAGAACTAACATTGTGATTTTTCAATATCTGGTTCTTACAGGAAGTAAGAATCCCAAGATAACACTTAAGTTATCTGAGTTCAGAACAGATAGCCATGGGGCGGTGAGTATTCATTTAAATGTATTGGATGGCTGAAAATTGTGTATTTATATTGGAAGGTTCAAATAATTAATCAGGCAACCTTTTTTTCCCCTGTCAATAAAAAACGGGGGAAAAACTGCTAGAAAGCTGAAACAAAACCAGAACATGTTGTAAACTCTCAGCCGATGAGGTCGCATCTGACGAGGAATCTTCGACTTGAAATGTTGACTTTTTGGTCTACTTCCAAAGATACTGTGTGGCCTGCTAAACATTTCTTACTATTTCTAGCCCTTTTTCTCCTTAAGGCCATGAACCATTTGGTTTGTTTGACTTGAAACAAATTTCCATGCTTCCTCAACTTCTGTACACTGGTATTTTATGAACTGGTAACCCTTGGTTTGGTATTCGATGAACTGGCAATCCTAGAAAATGGACCGCATCTCTATTTTCTGTAAACCGCATCATTTATGGGTGCGTCAAGAAATGAGTTGGGAAGAAAATGTCTATATTTACTTTTTCACGTAAAGTTTATGCGATCCAATTTTATTCTGTATCTCAAATTTCTGAGTAGTGATTTGTGAATTCCGTAAAGGCAAATTTCTGATACCCGAATAGTTATGATGCAGGTGTCGAATGAATATCAGGAAGAATTTAACATCAAGCTGAAGTTTTAGAAAGAGTGGGGAAGGAAAAATGAAAGATCAATGGTGAAATGTAAAAGGTTAAGAAATCTGGAAGTTTTGTTAAAAATTAAGGTGTTTTAATAAGATTAAATAGATGGGACATGCCTTTTCCACTGAGGATATAAATTTAATGTCAACAAGAATATTTATTTTCTGCATTGTTAGGACATTGAATGGTGGTAGAAAAAGCAGAAAGAATACTGTACCTGTTGATTTCAACTTCTAAAAGCTTGCCTAAGGATTGGAAATAAGTAACCTAATTTGTGAGTTGCATTGTTATAATTTACTCGGAAATCAGAATGGTGATGCATTAAATTATTTGTGGAACAAGCTGATTTCACCCCCTTTGTATATTCTTGAGCACATAAATATAAGAAATGGATAAGGAATGGAATTTTATAAATTCATAACCTGCAGGAATTCCTTCCTACTCGTATGTAGCTGAAGCCTTTTTGAAAATTTTCATTCCCTTGTCCTAGACGCCCTCATCTGGGTAAACAGTGTCACAGCATCACCCCAGTCTGTTTCAGATCGGTACTTGGATATGCAAGGTATGGAGAGAAATGGATTACGTGTAGCAGAGGAGATTAGTATAACTTGGCATCATGTTCAGCACAAATATAGTAGGCTGAAGAGCTTGTTCCTGGGGTTTTGAACTGAGGCATTGGTTATGTTTCATTTTCCAGATGCTAATTAAATTGCTGAGTGTTCCAGAATAGGTTTTAATTCAGATTTCCAATTCTAGCGAGTTAAACACATCAGTGCAATGTGTCTCAATGAAACTGCCTTCATTCTGACAAATTCTGTAGTAGTCCTGTTCACTCAATTGCTCTTTTTTTAAACATCTCATGACTTTCTCCAAGCCAAGTATGTCTTCTCTTAA
Source organism: Amblyraja radiata (assembly GCF_010909765.2). Taxonomy (NCBI): domain Eukaryota; kingdom Metazoa; phylum Chordata; class Chondrichthyes; order Rajiformes; family Rajidae; genus Amblyraja; species Amblyraja radiata. The sequence continues at coordinate 16,417,455 of NC_045984.1, forward strand.
ATAGAAAGCCATCAGGTTTGACCTGAACAGATCCCTTTACAACTGAAGCACTACTTCCCTACTTTTACACTGCACACATCTTCCAAAATGGCCAAAGATCCATTTGTTTCTTAATCACTTGCAGGATAACTTTGTATCTCGAGCAAGGTCACAGATAAAATAAACAAAAATCAAATTTCCCTACAAAATACTTTGTGACCTGCATTAATGCCAATACAATTAACATGTATCATTTTGCATATTTGTTGATCCCCTCCTCGACTTTCCCACCTGATTTAGTGTCATCTGTAAACTTGTGTTCATTACACTGTCTTATGATATATAGGGAAGACATTTCAGTTAATGTGTGTGTATTTTATAAGCTCAATATGCAACATAGCACGTTTAATCCTAATACATTATTTTCTTCCTTTGGTAGATTCTGAATACGGAAGACAAAGAGCTGGTTCAGCCATTCGAAATTCTTTTTCCTGGCATTGAGTACATAGCACGGGCTGGATGGACAAAAGATGGAAATTTGTATGTTTCCTTTGAGTGTTCTGTAATTGCCATTTTGCAGAAAATGTAGTCACGATGTAATAATATTGAACATATAATAAGCGCATACAAGCTGTAAAGGACATGAAAATACCAATGTAATTTATTTGCGAACTTTCAAAGTTCAAAAATACTTAAGTATTCCAAGTTGCATGAAGCTCAATTGCTTTTGTTATCACTTGCTTTTAGCTGCCTTTTAGTAGACTGGTTGATTTGTATCAAAATCCCCAATTGCTTGACTTCTTTGAGTACTGCATGAGCATCTCCCTTTAGGAGAGCTGTTAAAAGGAAATTTAACAGGGTCTATTTACCATTGCGGTGCTTCTTTCCTGCAAAGAAAATGGCCCAACTTGGCAGAAACAATAGGAGTATTTATTTCTAAAAGTTGGGCATTTGATTCTTGAAAGGAGACAGATATGACCCCAAGGCCTCCAAAGGCTGCCACCTTGAGGACACAGAATATTCAAATCACAATATACAATGGTAAAAATGCCCATTTACCTTAAATTTACTGCCTCTTAACATGACACCAAATGCTTATTCTGACGAGAGCGTCCCTGGATACCCAAAATTACAGATGTGAATAACTTGCCTCTTCTCTTTCCTCTTTATCATAGTGCTTGGGCAGTGTTACTTGATCGACCACAACAAAGACTCCATTTAGTACTGATCCCAACGTTATTATTTATTCCGGCAACCAAGGATGAAAATGAACGGATTAAGTTTGTAGAGGCTATGCCAGAAAATGTTCATCCACACATTATTTATGAAGAAATAACTGATATTTGGATAAATGTAAGTCCTGAAAGGAATGTGGTTTTCAGAACTTAAATTTCATAGTACAGGTGCACAACCTTTTATCCGAAAGCCTTGGGACCAGACACTTCTCGGATTTCGGAATTTTTCGGATTTCCGAATGGAAGATTTTTAGCGTAGATTAGGTAGGTAGTGCGGGCGGCTTGAAAAGTCTGGAGCGGCTGCCTCCTCCCCGAAGACCAGAGAATCATTGTAAATCATTGCTTAAATGCTAGTCAGTTAGTTTGGAGGGATTTTATGTGGTGCGGGGGGGTGAAGGGGTAACTTTAATTCTTAGTCCCCTACCTGGTCGGAGAGGCGGGGAGCGGGCAATGCCTTACCGGGTCGCCGTGCAGTAAGCTCCGGAGCGCTGTGGCCGCCGACTCCCAACATCGCGGAGCTGGGGGCTGCGGGCGTCCGGCCGCGGGCGGCGCCGGTTGGAGCTCCGACCCCGGCAACTCTACCTCTGGCTGCGCGGCGCTCCAAATCCAGCGCCGCCCGCGGCCGGACGCCCGCAGCCCCAGCTCCGCGATGTTGGGAGTCGGCGGTGTCGCAGCGCTGGGATACCAGCGGGGAGCGGGCAATGCCTTACCGGGTCGCCGTGCGGTAAGCTCCGGAGCGCTGTGGCCGCGCTGGATTTGGAGCGCCGCGCCGCGCAGCCAGGGGTAGAGTTGCCGGGGTCGGAGCTACAACCGGCGCGGCCGGACGCCCGCAGCCCCCAGCTCCGCAATGTTGGGAGTCGGCGGCCACAGCGCTCCGGAGCTTACTGCACGGCGACCCGGTAAAGCATTGCCCGCTCCCCGCCTCTCCGACCAGGTAGGGGACTAAGAATTAAAGTTTCCCCCTTCACCCCCCCCCACCCCCTTCACATAAAAGCCCTCCAAACTAACTGACTAACATTTAAGCAATGATTTACAGATGTTTAAGTGTCTCCCCGGTCTCCGGGTGGCAGCCGCTACAGTAGTACAGACCTGGGTTGACCGTGGGTCGTTTCGGGTCAAGTTTTGTGCCAAAGGCGAGCTTTGGTGTGCAGACGACATCCTGGAAAAAATGTCCGATTTTCGGAGCTTTTCGGTTTCCGGAACTCCGGATAAAAGGTTGTGCACCTGTACATGGTATGTCAGTGTTTAAGTATTGGATACTTTGTGAAGTATCCAATACTCTTCCCGCACTGAATGATTGAGCATAAAGATTTAATTCTGATTCAAGGCAACCAGGAACTAAATATAGACTGCTATTAAGTCCTTGTTAGTGCATGTCTGAATGTGTAGTTTGAAGAATAATTTGTGTAGTGGCAAAATCTATGCAGAAGAAGAATGTGTGGCCAATAACGAGAACAGAGAAACATGTTCCTAATTAAATAAATGATCAAAGGAATGAATTTTCTGGATATCTGCTCAAAACATTCTAGAAAATGAAAACAATTGTTGAAAAGGTTTTCATGAGGATGTGAAAAATGTTTGGGCTTGACTCTTGAAATTTCAAAGAGTCTCCAGTCATTGCCAATCAGTTACCAATAATATTAAAAAAAATATCGGTAGTCAATGCAAGGTAATTTTTGAACATTTGAAACTTTTTTTCAATTTGATTAAGCCATTAATGCCATTTGGAACAGAATGAGTTGGATGAGAGTTGAACTTTCAAGATTGAGGATGATCATGATACAGGTCTGTTGAATAAGGCAGTAAGTAAGGAGTCTACTTAACCCTGCCTGAAGCAAAATGAAGGGTCATCAGATACAAAATCACTTGGCCTCAAGGGCATTTAAAAAAAAAATAGATATGTTCATACTAACGGCTTTTGGCTAGAAATTTTCGAGCAGCTCAGCAAATAAGGTGTTGTCCATTTGAAAGCAGCAGTTCAGTAGCAAATAGTGCCAAATGTGAGGCTAAATAGGTGAAGCATCTCGCAAATTGATTATGCATTTGTACTTCATGTTCCTCAAATGCAATCTTCAGTGGGCAGAATAGTTGAATGGAATCAGTAGTGGGAGATTTGCGCACCATGTGTACTTTGGGTGTTGTGTAAGCGGTCTTTTGTGATTTCACTTTTTCTTACCATGTGCCTGTACTGTGCGTACAAAACAAATTCATTGTTATTTTCTACTTTCACCCAGGTCCACGACATATTTTATCCTTTTGTACAAACTAGAGATGATGAAGTAACTTTTATCTGGGCAAATGAATCACAAACTGGGTTTTGCCATTTATATAGAATGACATCAATTTTAAAACAAGGCTGCTACCAATGGGCAAAGCAATTCAATCCAAGTGCAGGTGAGTTAAAGCTCTTTCCTTTTAACTATATCTTGTGGAATGACCATATGATCACATAATTAAATAATTTGGTTATTAGTGTATGAAAGTATCGCCGTGTGAAACAATAAAGGATATTTAGTATTGTGCATTTTTTATCTGACATCGCTGGCTTAAAATGGGATACCCAGGTACTGAGAGATTCTTCTCGAATAGTGAACCTTACACTGGTATGCATTGGTATGCATTCGCTGCTTTGATAAGCAAACATTCTCATAATGTTTCTAACCAATTTGGTGATATTGGCCTTTGATGGTGAGAAACGTGACTGAAGATGGTCTGTGATATTTCACATTAGATCTCAGCAGCTGAGTGGGAGTGTGGAGGAAATACTGTTATAATTCAAATTATACATGTCTCAAAGGGGGGAGGAAAAATGTTCAGTTAATCTCGCATATCTTTTTCTCCACGTATTCTCGCGGTGAAAGGCAAGCAATAGAAACATGCATGGTTTTCCTTTAATGCCTTTTCTGATACATTGATGATTATATTGACAATGCATACTGCACTTATACTGACCTGAAATATTTCTTCATTTTTGTTGCCATTTTCTACACCACTCTCACGGTGGTCCATTTCTGACTCTTCCTTTTCTAGATGTCTGTCTCCACCGTGGGGAAATAAATTAGTGACAAACATCTATTCGAAGCCCACAGGCATCACAACTGTACTTTGTCTTTCCTGGCACTGTAAAGGATCCCATTTCTAAGCTACCAGGTCTCCTGCCTCTGCTGTACTTGCCATGAAAATGAAACTTTCCCCTCAGATATCTCTGAGCTTTCTCCCTTGACAGAGACCTAAAATAATATCATATCTCTCTTGCACCTCGGATCTCAACACTTCCCCACTCTTTCTCTCCCCTCCCACCCTACCACTGTCGGCAATGCAGGGGTAGTGGTCAATAGATTATCCTTTGCAATTTGTACATGTTATCTGTCCCATCATCCCTGAATATTCATGCACCTATCTAAAAGCATCTTAAATGCCACAATCATATCTCCTTCCACCGCCACTCCTGGCAGTGTGTTCTGGCACCTACTGTTCTCTTGTGTGTCCTCTCACCTTAAAACTATGCCCTCTAATATTTCTAATTTCTACCCTGGGGGCAATGTTCTGACTGCCTACCCTATCTATGCTTCCCATTTTCTAAATTTCTATTATGCCTCCATTCAGATTTTGACATTCCAGATAAAACAATCCAAGTTTGACCACCTCCTTCTTGATAAATCTTGGTAAACCTCTTCTGCACCCTATCCAAATTCTCCACATGTTTCCTGTAATGGGGCAACCAGAACCACACATGATACTTCAAATGTGGCTAACCAGAGTTTTATAAAGCTGCAATTTAATCTCACTGTATGATCAATATCCGCTGTATCTTTTGACAGCCTTCTTCACATTCCATATCTCCACCAATTTTTTTGTGTCAAATTTACAAACATTTGCATTTTTGTCCAAGCCATTGAGATGTACACCAATAGAGAAGCCAACATTGATCCCTGCCGAACATAACTGGTCACAGACCTCCAGCCTGAATAACACCACCACTACCCTTCTATGGGTAAGCCAGTTCTGAATCTAACCTTCCAATTCACCGTGGATTCCATGCATCTTAATCTTCTGGATCAACCTGGGCACAGCGGTAGAGTTGCTGCCATACAGCGCTAGAGACCCGGGTTCCATCCTGATTATGGGCGCTGTCTGTATGGGGTTTGTACGTTCTCCCCAGTGTGGGTTTTCTCCGAGAGCTCCGGTTTCTTCCACAACTCTAAATACGTACAGGTTTGTAGGTTAATTGGCTTAGTAAATTGTAAATTGTCCCTAGTTTGAAAGGATAATGTTAGTATACAGGTATCGCTGGTACCCACTCCCCCTCCCTACCCACCCACCAAGCCAGCCAGCCGGACCCCTCCCCGTTACAGCGGCGGAAGCGACATTTCCAAGAGAATGGGGCAGAGAGCTGGGACAGGGCTGGGATGGGAGTAGGGCAGATGAGGCGCACCAAAGGAACAAACAAGTTGATGGCTGCAAGGGGCAGGCGGCAGAGGTCTTGTGCCCCAGCGAGGTAGACCGCTCTTCCCCCTGCTAATGCACACACAGAAAGAGAGAGACGAGAGCAGAGAATGATCCCAGCCTAATCCAAGAGCCTTGTCACCTCAGACAGATTAATGACGCCCACGCATCCTCCTCCCCCCCCCCCCCACCCCAGCCTCTCTCCATCTCAACTCACGCCTGGGCACCAAAGCAGCTTAGGAGGTGAACCCTGAGCTCCGTCACCCAACAATCTGATGTGCAACTGATGTGAAAGAACAGCGGCTGCGGCCGGCTGGCACCCGGCATGGACTTCTCACACCCTCACACACGAAATGTGTGTGCGAATAAACAAAAACAAGGAATAAAACCAAAGCCCGGCTTTTAAGGCAACTATAAATATATTCCGCTTAGAACGAGCAGGCGCGGAGACATCCATCCACATTCAAAGATTTCATCTCCCGTCTCCCCACAGCGTGCAGACATCACTCGTGGATGGACTCGCACCGTGAGACAGGCCCATTAGCTAGTATTTTGTTTCTGCCTGAGCATCCCATATGAGCAATAAAATTATATATTCCTAGAATTTTTTATTTTTTTTTAGGATTGTCCTTTCAATTTAATCTCCTGCTTTCTGGCAAGAGAGCAGTCAAAATTTACAGTTTCGTTTTCCAAGATTTCAGTGCTTTTGTATCTTGTAGGTTTTGTATCTTGTATTCTACTTCATTCGTTTTCAGAGGAAATGTTACTTGTAACACTTATTAGTTACTTATTAGTTGTAAAAGCAAAGTCATTTTATTTTCCCTTAGCCAGCTATTTTGTGTAATTTTGTTTTTGTGCCGTTGCTTTTGACTAATTATTCTCTCATTATTTTCAGATGATTTTAAATGCTTAGTCAAAGAGGAGGTTGCACTAACTAGTGGTGAGTGGGAGGTGCTTGCAAGACATGGCTCAAGGGTAAGCCTGCACTTGGATGGGGTATGAACATCTGTGACTTTGTTAATGGGCATGGCACTACTAATTATAATTAATTACAGTTGTAAACTAAATGGCATCATAATTAGACTTTAACCCTAAAATATTTTTCTCCATGTGCTTCCTGAAGAAAACAATCGACTCAATTCTATGTAATTCAGGTTGCCAAGTTGTAGGATGGATGTAAATAAGATGGAAAGGTTGCAGAAAAGATTCACAAGGATGTTACTGTGACTGCTGGGCTTGAATTATAAGGAGAGGCTAGATAGGCAGGGCCTTTTATTTTCCCTAGACGGTAGGACGTTGAGGGATGACCTTATTGGAGTATTATAAAATACATGAGAATAGAAGTGGATGGATGTGGTCTTTTTCTGCGATGTGGATTTAAAGTGAGAGGGGAAAGATATAAAAGGAACCCATGGGCAATATTTTCACACAGAAAGTGGTCGGTATATGGAACAAACCTACGAGGAAGTTGTCAAATCAGATGTAATTACAATGTTCAAAAGACATTTGGTCAGCCATGTGGATAGAAACGATAACAGGGATATAGGCCCGCAAAGGCAAGTTCAGATAGACATCTTGGTTGGCTTGGACCAGAGGGCCTGTTTTCATGCTCTTTAACTCTTATCTTTCTGCCCATTATCTTTTAAAATATGTCCCCAAGTTAAGGACTGCAAAGCCTAGTTAAACACATTCTTGCTATTTATCATGTCTAGAATTTACATTTGTTAAACCTGAATAACACTTCCCTTGCTCTAGTTTAAAGAATGAAATCTAGTCAGTCATGCATTGTAATTCACCTTCTGCTCTGGAATTGATCTCATAAACTCCTTTATACCATCTTTTGTGTAATTGTATCACCTTCCTGTAATGAGATAACTAAAATTATATCAACAATCAAGCAGAAACCTACTTGGTCTTTAGTTCAGTTTAAGCACAACCTTCCAGGTCTTATGTATAATGCCTTGGCCAATAAGGGCAAGATTCCATATGCTTCCTACTCTACCTTCCCTACAGACTTCAAGGATGTATGTACATTCGTATTGGACTACAAGGATCTGTCCACATGTCGTTCTGTTCCTCTACACTTTCCCTTTTTGCTTTCCCGCATTTAAAATTTGTAGATTCTGCAGATTTTAAATTAATTTCCCACTTTTCTCACCGCACTTTACTTTCCTGGCATCTACTGCTTTTTTCCTTTGTTATCAAATACGCAGCCAATTGTTCCTGCATATCCAAATCACACGTTCCCGCATATCCAAGTAATTTATGTATCCAAGCAACAAGACCTCTAGCATTGAGCACCATTGTACATCCCTGAAAAAGGCCTTCCATTCAGTAAAAATGCAATCATAAGACTTTGCTGCTCATCACGGATCCAATTTTGGATTCAAATTGCTATTTTCGGATGGATTCCAGGGACGTGTACTTTTCTGATCTATCTGTCATATGAGATCTTGTCGTACATCTTGTTAAAAATCCATGTCAATTGCATTATATGTGCTCCTGTTGTTACCTTACCAAACCCATTGAGACTGCCTTGATTCAATCTGTACCTCTCTAAACAATTATTTTAATCTGCCACCTTTTTTTGTTCGATTAATTATCCACCTTGTGTAATTTGACTGACGTTTATTTATTCCATCACTCAACCTTATTGAACAAAGGTGTAATGTCAACAGACTTCTCAACTTTTGCCATTTCCTCTCCTGCTTCTCATCAGAATCCAGCATACATTTTATCTAGACAAGATGATATGACAATTTTAAAAACCTTAAGCCCCTTAATATTTCCTTGTTTATCATATTCAATATTTCGTAACATTCCTATTTTACTCTGCTGCTTGTAATGAATCTGTTATGAAGACTGATGCAAAGTGTTCATGTAAAACCATATCAAATAATTCAGCCTCAGAACAGTAATTAGAAAAGAATGCACACCTTCCTGTAAACCCCCCCCCCCCCCCCCCCCCCCCACCCACATCCAAGCAATCCACATGTATACTACCTATGATATAGGTAGGACACAAATACATTTATGGAGGAAAAATAAGGGATTGGGAATCTAATTCTAATAAAAAGCCACTCTTTGAAGGTTTACATTACAGAGAAGCAGTGAGCTATGCGAATTGAATGGATAATTCTTGAAAAACATTATTCCCAGGTAGCTTACATCACTAAAACCCAGCACTTTTTCAGTTCATTTTTGTTTATTGTCGTACCGAAGTACAGTGAAAAGCTTTTGTTGTGTGCTAGCCAGTCAGCAGAAAGACAATACATGATTATATCGAACCATTTACAGTGTATAGATAAATGATAAGGGAATTATTTTTTGCTCAGTGTTAAACATTCATGTATTTGTGTAAAACATTGGGCCTTAATAATAAATGCATTGTTTAGCACTATTATAAAAAAGCCATTAAGAACAGTGTATATTCACCTGCAGATTTCTTGAGAGCACAGAATAAGTCTAAAAATAAATGTAGACAAAGCAATTGTATTGACCTTATTTTAACCCAAAGTGCGGTTAACCAACTGCGCAAACCGCCAACAGGGAATTTATATAGCTTTATATAGAGCTTGATCAATTCACTAAAATATCTCTTGAGTTTTTCAAGTAAACAATCATTTTTCAGACTGATATTGGATATCAAACTGTGATCCTCTTGGTTGCATAACTTCTAAATTGCTTTCAGCACCATTATCATGTGGGTCTGTTCCTTATACATTTATCAAAAATAATTTGCAATTGAAAGTTCAAGCTCGGCCTGTAAAGAAATTTCTGTTTACATAAAAATATCGATCCATTACGGTTTTCAACTTTTTAAACTTTCATTTTTTTCTTTTCATTTAAAAGGATCTACTAGCTCCAGTCACCCTAACAATGAGTGAGTTGATGGTAATCGTTAGCAGCTGTTTTTCCACAGAATGTACCTCGGTACACATGACAATAAACTAAGCTAAACTTTAAAAAAAGAATTATTACTCCCAGGTGATTTTAAACCTATCATGCATCATTGCTCTCAGCAAGTATTGTTGGGTAGTGACCCAGAATTGAAGCGCTGGGTAGTTTGTTGCCCTCACTGAACTGGTCGTAAGTCATGTTTGAGCCTTGATAGGCAAGGTTTACAAACAAGTGAAGCAAATCAAGTCATTGCCAAGAAACTTGGTTATTCATTTACTTGCAGTTAGCAATACATGAGCAGCATGCAGTGAACATTGCAACATTGGGTGCAGCAAAGGGCCTAAGAAATGATTACATGGTTTTTTTTCTCTCAATACTTCTAAGAAGTCTTAATAGCTATATATTTTTTTCTCCAACTCTTGGTTATGTCCAGTAAGATTGTCTTGAGCGATGCAATAGAAGGGCAGAGTACAAGTCATTATAGTTGTATTATGTAAGAAGAAATGTGGTATTGAACATGAATACAAACAAATAGTAACACAACAAGGAATTTCCCCATGACAAGCTCAATAAGTGTTAGTTTAAAGCTCTGTTCGTGACCACAATACTGCTTTATTCCTTGATACAATTTGTGCCTCTTGAATTTTCCAGATCTGGGTAAATGAAGCCACAAAGTTAGTTTATTTCCAAGCCACAAAGGACACTCCATTAGAACATCATCTCTATGTGGTAAATTATGAATCTCCAGGGGAAATAATTCAGCTAACAAAAGCCGGCTTCTCTCACAGCTGTTCAGTGAGCCAGGTGAGTGTTTTCACTTCTGGATTCTGGGGAAGTAGTGAAGAAAGTTTAAAAACAGTTACCGTATTTCCCGGCAATGAAGACGCTAGTTTTTACCCAAAAATAAGGCACGGAAATTTGCCTGTGTTTTGCAGGCCGAAGGTTAGGTTGTTAGCCAAGAAAGAAAGACTTGGCTATCCCTCAGTACAGCAACATCAAGAACGATGGGCTGCCAAGGGTAAAGTTGCGGGGAGGGCAGGAGTGTTGAGAAGGAGAGGGTCGGGGGATAATGCCAGCAACTCACTCACCGCTGCCGCAGCGCTCCAGGCGCGGAGCCACCGCATTGTGGCCGGGAGAGAAGTAATTCGGGTGGCTGTGAACGGTCGCCGGGACCGGACAGCGGAACCGGCCGCCACCCCAGGGCCTTCTGCTGGCCTGCCCACCCGCCAGCCACTGTGACCATCGGCACAGGCGCAACCGGCAGAGGTGGGGGTTGGCGGGTAGCTACTGGGCGGGTAGTTACACTCTTCTTTTCTCTCTCTCTCCTTTTTTCTCTCCCCTTTTTTCTCTCTCCCCTTTTTTTCTCTCCTTTTTTTCTCCTTTTTTTCTTTCTTTCCTTTTTTCTCTCCTTTTTTTCTCGCTCCTTTTTTTCTCTCCTTTTCTCTCTCCTTTTTTTTCTCTCTCTCTCCTTTTTTTCTCTCTCTCTTTCTCTCTCCCCAAGTCCCGGGGCAGGCGACCTGGGAACTGCAGCTAGTCCCGGGGCTCGCAGGCGACCTGGGAACTGCAGCTAGTCCCGGGGCTCGCAGGCGACTGGGAACTGCAGCTAGACCCGGGACTCGCAGGCGACCTGGGCGCTGCAGCCAATCCCAGGGCTCACAGGCGATCTGGGAACTGCAGCCAGTCCCGGGGACGTGAGGGATCTGGGAACTGCAGCCAGTCCTGGGCACGCAGGCGATGTTGCCGACCCCTGGACTAAACCAAAACCAAGGACAGAACTGAAGCTTTTCTGATTTGGAACCCTCACTAGAGTTATAAATGATGCTGTTCACTAACCAGTTCTGAAAGCATAATGAGCCTTTTAACATTTAACAGTCTAATATTCCACTGATTTCTAAAATTGTGGCTCTAATTTGTTCAGACTTTCCACAATTAGTCATTTCATATCCCTTAAAAAAAATCCTTCTGATATATTCACCTAACTATGTTAGGCTAAAGGTGAATAGTTTCTCACTGTCATAACTGCCATAGTTTTACCCATTTATATCTGTGTATCTTTGCAACTTTCATCTTCTAATAATTTTGTGCTCACGTCATTAAGCCTGGATATGAGATTGCCCTAATTTAATCCAAATCCTTTGTAAAAACATTAAAATATTGAGGCCCAAGTTCAGATCCATGAAAGTAGCACTAAATGTATCCTGCCTGTTTAACTACCTATTAATTTATATCAATATTTTGTATTCTGGTTCCTAACATTCCCTCCGAGATTAATAGTTGCCCACAATTTAGTACCTGCTTTAGGGGGATGTTTCCATGAATCATGAAAAAAACACAATCAATTTCCTGATTTCCTCTTATTTTAATTCCCTGAGACAGAAAGCAGTGGTTTCCTGACATTTGACTTATTTTAAGGATAGACACAAAATGCTGGAGTAACTCGAGACCCGCTGAATTACTCCAGCATTTTGTGTCTATCTTCAGTGTAAAGTCTGAAGAAGGGTCTCGACCCGAAACGTCACCCATTCCTTCTATCCAGAGATGCTGACTGTCCTGCTGAGTTACTCCAGCATTTTCTGCCGATCTTTGGTGTAAACCAGCATCTGCAGTTCCTTCCTACACATTTAGCTTCTTTCTTTTACTATCTGTGGCTAAATTTTGATTTTAACATAACATTCTATCTGCTGGATTAATTTCTATCTTTCCATGGTTATCAGTGACTGACATGCATGTTTTGGGATTATTTGTGATATGGATATCTTGGAAGATGAATTTGTATTTGATGAAGATGATGACATTTGTTTTCAATCTAAGGATTATCATAAACTGTTAGAAAAATGTCATTAATGATTCTTGTTACTGGCTCTTCCTTCAGTATGTTTTGGGGTATTTGCCAGCGATAGGTAGAAGTAAGCTGGTGTCTTATGATGGATAGAAGGAAGATGGGAAGTCACTTACACGTATAGTTTTATAAACACTGCTGGGTTGTGTAGCTTAACTGTTTACCTATTAAAGCATCTCTAATATTGTGATATCGGAGCTGATCATTCAAAGTGTAGGAAATTTAGTGATTTATATACAATATATAGACAATAGACAAGGGTGCAGGAGTAGGCCATTCAGCCCTTCGAGCCAGCACCGCCATTCAATGTGATCATGGCTGATCATCCCCAATCAGTACCCCCGTTCCTGCCTTGTCCCCATATCCCCTGACCGCTATCTTTAAGAGCCCTATCCAGCTCTCTCTTGAAAGCATCCAGAGAACCTGCCACCACCGCCCTCTGAGGCAGAGAATTCCAGAGACTCACAACACTCTGTGAGAAAAAGTGTTTCCTCGTCTCCGTTCTAAATGGCTTACTCCTTATTCTTAAACTGTGGCCCCTGGTTCTGGACTCCCCCAACATCGGGAACATGTATATCAACCTGTCCTGATAATATCTCTTTAATTTTCCTCAGAACTTTGACATGTTCATCAGCCATTACAGTAATGTCAGCACTCCTCCATGCGTCCACGTGTACAAACTGACAGGTCCAGAAGAAGACCACCTGCACAAAGAGCCGGAATTCTGTGCCAGTATGATGGAAGCTGCAGGTGAGTGTCTGGAAAGAAATGCGACTTTTTAAATACTATAGGTTGTCGGATGTTAAATACTATAGGTTAATATCTCCAATGGTCTTGATTACAAAAGAGATTGCACAAACCCACATTTCTGGCAGATTTGTACAGACATTATCTTCAATAAGGTCACTGCCTGAGTGCTCCAACTTATTTGCTTGCTGCAGGGCCAAGTAAAGTTTGGTGGAGGACAAAGAGAAGCAATCCGTGCTAGCCATTGAATCTTGCATGTGGATGTATAGCCAGTTAAGGGCAGGACTAAGATGACCATGATGCCTTTTAGAGATAGCTTTCACAGATCATGCATTAAGAATTATCATGTCAAAGCTGTTCTGAAGATGTTGTACCTGTGGATCTTCATTCAGCAAGTAATCAGTGCACATAGGAAATCAGCAATTATAAAAAATTGTGTGTTTCCACCATACATTTCTTGGTATCTTTTGTAAAGCAGACATAGCTTACTTATATATATATATAATTGGAACCATTTGGTGATGTTTATGGTGAGTACAGGCTGTCCTGTTGGAAGTATAACATAAAATCCTTATTCTGTGATATGAAGAGGTGTTCACCCCCCCCCCCCCCCCCATGCTCCTAAAGGGAATAATTTATAGATGTTATCCACTATGATATCTTTCAATATTACAACTAAAATCCACTTTATTCCATACCCGACTATTCGATCCAAAGTTTTTAGGCATCTATCATGTTGGCAGATCTTTGAAACTGTCACCAAGACTCTGCAAATTTTCAATACTTGCATACTGTGAACAGTTGTGAAATTCAGCAAGTTGAGGCTAACACAGTCCAAGGTGTATCCTGGGTTCTAGAGAAGAAAGTCGCCGGATGGTGCTTATCATTATTAATCAGCAAGCCTGCTCTTGTAATGCAGATGTGCATGTGTGGCTAGTGGTTGGAATTGAGTAATATTTCCTAACTACTTTGATGCCTGGGATGAGCTGGCTTTCTTTCTAAACTGATGCAGACATTTCATAAGGTCCTGGCCAGTTTTATGTATTTTCGCTGCTAGATTTGTGCTCATAAGCTTAAAATTAAATGAAAATAGGCAAACTGAAGGTTAAGTTAAATAATCTGAAATGTGTCCTATTTAGTACATATTACAACTGAATTCTTTGTTGAGATTTGACATTTTAAAGAATTGAAGTGAGCATCTTCATTTTTATGAATTTGTCAGCTTCTCTCTAAAAGAGTTAGGGGAGAGGATGCACACTACATTTCCCGAGTAAACTGTAGATGATAGAGACGGGGAGAGAGACTGCAGAACTAACCAGAGGCCATTTAAGTAGGATGGGGAATGGATGGTGTGGAGGAGTCGTGAATTCCTGCTTCCTACTTTTATATTTAACATTCTACCAGTGAACAATAATATTTAACTTGTTGTATTTTACAAATCCTGCAACAGGCCTGCAAACTCCCTCTGCATCTCCTAGCTCAACAATATATCACTATTTTGATAACACTTTTTAAAATGTCCTTGCCAAACTAGACAACATCACGTTTCCTTATACTATATGCCAGATCTTTGGTCCACTCACTTAACTATATCTCTTTGTAGCCTCCTTATGTTATTTCAGAAATCTCCTTTCTTACATTTTTTTTGTAATTTCATGAAAATAAATCCCCTGATAATAAGATAACCAATGACTATAATTTGAACAATGCTCTCACCAGCGATGTTGTTATCTAAAATGGAATAAAAGTGATGAACTGATGTATAATACTGTTACTTGGTAGAGTATGTATTAACTTTTCTCCATTATTTTGAAAGGTTGCCCTCCTGATTATGTGGCACCTGATATTTTCAGCTTCCATAGTAAATCTGGATTCGAGCTGTATGGCATGCTTTACAAACCTCACAACCTACAGCCAGCTCACAAGTACCCCACAGTTCTTTTTGTTTATGGAGGACCACAGGTAAGACAAGATATTTTTAGTTATAATTGTAAGAGCTATTTTTAAAAGATTAAATTAAAAGATTTTAAAAATTTAAATAAATGTGAGTGCAAACTGACGGAAACCAAAGATTTTGAGTTGATTCTAGTAGTGGTGCATTGATTTAATTATCTTTGCTGCCATAATTGATATTTATTCCTCATTGGTCTTGATGGTGGTATTGGAATATGCTCGTAAGTCTGTCACACTTCAAGCGAATGTACTCCAACGTTGTTAGGTGGGATGTTCCAGGATTTTGAAGATGATGATGCAACGGATTTATCCAAGCTGGATAGATGTGTGAATTATATTTTGAATCATTCTCATAGAAATAATTGCATTTATTATGTATTAAGAGTAGTGATTCAGTCCTTTGGGAATGAAAACCAGTAAGTCTCCTCAGTCTTAAGATCGTTCCAACATCATACTGGGCTCAGAAATTCACTACCAAGTTCATTAGCAGTACTCTGAAGTATTAGGGGGACTGATACACTGTAAAGAAGGTAGATGCCACTGCAGTTGATGCTGCAGTTTGGTTCAGAAAATAATTATCTTCCAACTGATAAACCCACAGCCCATTATTATAGTGAAAATGGCATTTTCTGCTGGACAAATGGCTGGCATTTTCCACTGTTCGTGTTTCGTCTGATAATCTCAACAGCAATTCTGTGTGTGCATGAGATTTTAAGAATGAGCTCTGCTGAGCCAAGAGTAGCATGAGGAATATTGCTTACTGACAGGAATTCAAAATCAATCAAAATTTGGTCATTTGTGTGAAGGGTTAACGAAATCCTGATTAACTACAAAAAAATGCCATTGTAATAGCTTGGCCAATGTGATAATTCCTGTTCTTCCACAGCCTTCTGCCAATCCCAGTGTAGATATTAGATTTACATTGGAGTCTTATCCAATCATATCAGATCTTTAATTATTGTTGGCATATAAACTGCATAACTGCGGTGTTAATATGTTTGCATTTAGTCTGTTAAATTGTCTAAAAATAAAAATAAACTAAAAAGCTTTATCATAAAAACGATAAGAAGGCTTTTCACTGTACCTCATTACACGTGACAATAAACTAAACTAAAAGAGTCATCTCATCCCGTGAAATATTTTCAACCCCGGGTCTGCGTTATTAGCCTGCTAGCATTTGTTCCATCATCCAAGCAATGTTTTTTTTGTCCCTAGACAATTTGGTCAAATTTGTACACAGGTGCAGGACTTGATGCTCTTTAAGGAGCATATGCAGAACTTGCCAATAAAACAGGCGGAACTCACTTCTAGCCTTAATCCTGTCATTGTACCCATTTATACTTAGTCCCATAAAGCAGCCAGTTTATAAGAGTGCATTATGCACACAGTGGAACTGTTGGTGTTACTCTTCTACTTTATTTCAATATCCTCACTCGCCTGATAACCAAAAATATTCATTGGAATTTTTTTTCCTTTGTTTGCTCAGGTCCAGCTGGTGAACAACTCATTCAAAGGAATAAAGTACTTGAGGTTGAATACACTGGCATCACTTGGCTATGCTGTTGTGGTGATCGATGGCAGGGGATCTTGCCAGCGTGGTCTTTTGTTCGAAGGTTCCCTTAAAAACAAAATGGTATTGTATTGATTTATAATGTGGCATCTAATTAGGATGTCCAGACATGCCATGTTGTGATAGTCACAGGGGTGTTATATTTTGAAACTCTCACTCTTTAGAATAATATTAATATCCTCACTGGAGTGGAGGTTTCCCCGACACTACTTATTCATGCTAGTGGGCTACCTTTTCCTGAAAGTCGATACACATTCGGCTTTAAAAACGATGATATGTTCAGATATTTTCATAAAAAGAACCCAGCAATAATGTAATCTGCCTCGCTCATTTTCATGTTTTCTGGTACCTTCAGCTAATTTTTAGGATGAGATTTGCATGTTTCTGGGCTGAAGGTTTGTCGCTAGTACTGAACTAGTTACAGCTCCCATTGCCAGTTTTACATTTCCACATGACCTGTCCCTACCAATCATTGTGTTTGTCAATTAGTTCCAAATGTTCTCCATGTAAAGACCTGGGTTGACACTGGCCTAACACTGCACATGTAACCGATAGCCAGGACTCTGGTCATTTTCATCTCCTCGGAAGATGGGGCTTAAACTTGTCCAGTATTTTTTGCTTAATAGATTATGTACCCACCAGAGTGGGAATATGTTCACCTCTAATGCCACTGCCTGTTTGTGAACGAGTATCTTCAGGATCTATCTCTTCCCACTTGCAAGTATTCTGGCATCCTCCCAGCAATTTATATGTTTGCCTACTCTGCCAAACATTGGAATGTGTACCCTAAAATTATACTTTCATTTTAATATTCTGTGCTATTGGGATGCTTGATGCTGAAAGTGATCACTCATTTTTATTTTAATGCTCCTCTTACTGAGAAAAATTATCTTCAGCTGTCAAACCTCTGTATCCCGTAATCAGATTCACCAGTCTGGAATCCAGTGAACATCTTGAATTTGTCGAATCACAAAGAAAAATATATGAGTAACCATTCGGACAATATAGCACAGTCTTCCAGAATTGTAAAATACTGTTCTTGCCAGATGAGAAATGAGACACCACACAAGAGATCATTCAGCCTCAATTTACTCATAGAAAAATACTGAACCTTGTCTCACTTTGCAACATTAAGTCCTTAGCTCTTCACGTTGCAATTCTTCAAATATACATTAAATGTCTTTTAATTGGTTTCAGGCTTTCCAGTGAATGAGTTTGAGATCCCCCACCCTGCACGTATGGGAAATCTTATCTGTTCCTCCAAGTCTTCTTGCAGATACTTTAAATCCATGCCACCTGGATTTTGTGACTTCTACTAAAGGAAATAAGTCCTTAATGTTTTTTTCAGATACTGAGGTCATCTTTGAATTAACTTTTTACTTATGTAGTTTTATGAGTGTGATTCCACATGCTCGACTTAATTCTAAAATCTTGTATTTTCAATTTTTGTGAACAGGTACTATTGCACTATACATTGAAATAAGCTTGCAAAATAAACATTTCAAGAGGAGGGAATCTTATTAAGCAAACCATAACCTATTTCATCTCCCCTCCCCCCTTACCCAATGCTCTTGCACCTTCAATAATTTGCTACTTCTCCCCATTATCATCTCCACCAAAAAGCAAATGTCTGGCCCCAATTCAGTGCTAACACTGCTCATAATGTAGCTGTTATATTGCCTATAGTGGTGGTAATGCTTTTGCTTTTATTCTCGGATGTTGTACTCAAACCTTAGAATGCTGTAATTTAGACGAGCCTTTCATCACCATTTGCTCCATTTTTCCATAGGGCCAGGTAGAAATTGAAGATCAGGTGGAGGGATTACAGTGGGTTGCAGAGAAGTATGGCTTCATTGATCTAAATCGAGTTGCCATCCACGGTTGGTCATATGGAGGTTTCCTCTCCCTCATGGGTTTGATACACATGCCTAAAATCTTCAAGGTAATCAAAGTACCAACAGAAATGAGCCATTGTATTGAAATGTGTTCAATCTGTTTATGTAAAAAGCAGCATAATGTCGCAGCACTCATAGCGGTTTCAAAGTGCATTGTTTATGTTTGTAGAAATGTTGCAGAATTAAAGGTGAAATTCTTTATCACTTTTTGAAATGCCCACATATAATTTAGCACCTTTGTCCTTTAATATCGAGAGTACAAAGAGGAGATGGTTCGACATGTAGAGCTTGTCTGCCATGGTCTGAGACAATGTGAAGAGTTATGGATTTTGGCCAGAATGAATTTGATAATGTGAGCTTGATGTAAGTTAGACCGAAACATTTGAAAATAGAGTGTGGGGCAAATAATACCCCACCATTGCCTTGCAGGAGGCTACTGTGGGCTGGGAAATATGAGAAGCATTTGAGTCAGTATATCAAGTGGAACAACAGTGTATTCATGTAATCACTGCATTGAGCAGTACCGACATGATATTGATGTTGTAATCTCCCTCACAGCAAGTGGTGACATGATTGAAACAGTATCTCCTACAATGTAGAGTAGTAGTTTCTTTCTGCAATCTGTACCGCACTCGCATCATCAAATTAATTTTTGCCAACATCTATTGCAATACCTGCCATGGTACATTAACCTTCGTTATCATTGTTGATGTACGTAACATTTTATATATCAGATTACTTCATCACCTTCCATTATTTCGACTTTGTATAATGCAAGAACTCTTCGATGGTTCCATCAGTGCAGTTTCAACAATAGCTTCTCTTTCTGTTCAGAATCCCCCGTAGCTATCTTTATTTTGTTTCTCCTTCTCTTCGTTGGCTGTCAAACTCCAAGTTATGACTGCATTTAATAACACAAATTTAATTTCTGTTTACAGAGTACTGACACCTCAAACTGCCTTATTTGCAAAATGGAATATTAATTCCCCACTACTCATACTCTCCTTCGACTGGTGGAACTTGTCCTCGCCCTCAAATTATTTTTGTCTCCTCTCACTTTATTCGTTAAAGGTGCAGCCTTGGCCACTCATATGGGCACCAGCTATGTTTGTCTTTTTGTTGGATGTGTTGCCAAACATACACTGGCACCTTCCCCCCCAACTCTTTCTTTACTACATTGACGACTGCATCGGAGATACCTCTAGGACCCATGCATAACTTTTAGATTTCATTAACTTTATCACTATCATCCATCCTGCCCTGAAATTTACTTGAACTATCTCTGACACCTCTCTCCTCTTTCTTGATCTCTCTGGTTCCATCACGGACAGACTATCGACTGGCAATTATGATTAATAGCAATTACTGACACACCGTTATCTGGACTACTCCTCACCCCACTTTGCCTCTTTCAAAGATGCCATCCTCTAATCTCAATTTGCCCGTCTCCTCTGCACCTGCTCCAAAGACTAGTCTTTCCATTTCAGGGTACCTGAGATGTTGTTTTACCCTAGTTTGAAGGGTCTCGACCAAAAATGTCACACATTCCTTCTCTCCAGAGATGCTGCCTGTCCCTCTGAGTTACTCCAGCTTTTTGTATCTATCTTTCTTTAGTAAACATGGCTTCCCCCACCCCGGCTGTTGTAGATGGAACCTTCACTCGTGTCTCCTCAGTAGCCCGTAGTTCTGCTCTCGTTCTGCCTCCCCCCAGATGGAACGAGGATAGAGTTGGTCCTTCCCTATCACTCTCCGCATCCCACACGTCCTGAGTTTAATTATCTTCATTTTCTGATCACCATGGAGTCATCTGCTTGCATTGCTATCAAATGTAAATCAAAAAACTGCAGACATTGGAAGTCTTTAATGAAGACTCAGTTATGAGATGAAGGTAGTTGGAGAGAAAACGGTTATGCAAAACTGAACAGTTTTGAGATAATAGTTTCTTATAACTGGATTTTTATCCTTATCTTGACATCTTGCATTAGGAAAGATATTAGGACGTAATAATTGTAAACACTATTTACTAGAACAGTTCATGGTATTAAAGCATAACAGAGATCCAACTAAGATTGGAGTTCTCCTCTTTGGGCCAGAATTGGAAGTGGATTTAATAGGTGTATGAGGGCAAAGTTTTTCTCCTTTCCATCTGATATATGGAACAATTTTACCTGAAAGTAAAAAATGAGAAGATGTGAAGTAATGATTGAATGACCCAGGGGTGACTTGAAGTTTGAAAAAAAAAGTAGCAGAGGTTTTTGATAGAAACCTCTTGGAAACTGCACTTTATGATACACTGCCCAAATGCCAGAATGTGTGTTGATATCTTGCAGGTTGCCATAGCTGGTGCACCAGTCACAGTCTGGATGGCCTATGACACTGGTTACACAGAACGGTATATGGACATCCCAGAAAATAATCAACAAGGTTATGAAGCTGGTTCAGTGGCGCTACATGTTGAAAAACTACCAAATGAGTAAGTAATCAGTTATTTTTCAAGCCAGAGAACCACATTTCCTAGCGAACAAATGTTCAGCCTAGCTGTCTTGTGTGGTATCCAGGTAAATCATACTGCGTATGAATGCAATCATGCCATAAATGAGAATAGCAGATAGCACAACAAGAGAAAGGCAAAAGAGTGTAGAATATAGTATTACAGTTACAGAGAAAGAGTAGATTTGTTTTATGTGAAAGGGCCACAACATGGTAGATTTGGAAAGAGGGACAACATCCTTAGCCTAGGAACAGCACAGTGACGCAGCAGAAGTGTTGCTGCCTTACAGCGGCAGAGACCCAGGTTTGATACTGACTACAGGTGCTGTCTGTAAGGAGTTTGTATGTTCTCCCCATGACTGCGTGGGTTTGCTCCGGATCCCTCCCACACTCCAAAGACATACAGGCTTGTACATAATTGGCTTTGGTAAAAATTGCAAATTGACCTGAGTGTGTAGGATAGCACTAGTGTATGGGGTGATTGCTGGTCGGCACGGACTGTGTGGGCCTTAGGGTCTGTATCACGCTTCATGTCTAAAGTCTACAATACGTGTTTCAATAGTCAGATAATAGTGGGGAAGAAGCGGTCCTTGAATCTAATGGTATGTGCTTTCAAACTTTTTTTATCTTCTGCATAATGGGAGAGGAGAGAAGAGGGAATAACTGTGCTTTGAGTGGTCCTTAATTATGTTTTGTAAACGAGTTGTACCTTATTCATCTAGGCCCAATCGTTTGCTGATTCTGCATGGATTTTTAGATGAAAATGTGCACTTTTTCCACACAAATTTCCTAGTCTCTCAATTGATCAGAGCTGGAAAGCCATATCAGCTTCAGGTAAGACAAAATATAGTGAAAATTAAATAAACTGCAGATGCTTCTATACGTATAACATCAGGTCATTTACTCTGAAATATTAACTTTGTTCCCCTTGGCACAAATACTATCTGACCTGCTCAATATTGTAAGCACTATGCTTTATTTCAGTTTTTTGCATCTGCTATATGTTGCTTTTGGTTTTGCTTTATGAATAATTAGTTGTCTGTTGCCACAGATTTACCCCAATGAACGACACAGTATTCGCTGCCCTGAGTCTGGAGAGCACTATGAGATAATGCTGCTACACTTCCTACAGGAATACCTCTGAGAAAGAAAAATGATCAACAATTAAGAAATACAAGAAATGATTTTAGACCATTGCTGATATTCAGTCCCTGGTGACTTGCTTTTGTCAAACAACATATTTGCCAACCTCGCCAACACCCCAGAAATCTTCAATCATAACTACATCAGTTTACCATTTTCTTTATAACATCAGTTCTGAGCAAGGGGATAAAATGAATTTTTCAACTGTGATTTGATATGACTTGCTAGCCTAAATTTTGGTTAAATTTACATGAATTGTAACAATACAGCATGGAGTTGGTGTTGATTCACCTAAACTATTTACAGGCCTTAAACTCCATTGTGATTGGGAGTGAGTATAAAGATCTAAATATTTATTCTCTCAACTTTGAAAGATATGTCCAAACCTGCTGTTGGGAATTTGACCAACTTTGTTTTAAAAAAAGAACACTCTCTGGCTGTTTGGGTTAGCAGCCATGTTTCTGAAATTCATCCCCCTAGGAACTTGGTTTCACAATGCCATTCAGTAAAAGACTTATTTTAACCTCTACAAGCTGCACCACCCAGGGAGTGTGTTTCTGGGCACGAACCAACTACAACTTTGCTGAGTATTCAAAATGTGTATTAAAAGAAAATATTTTTATGAATTCTTATTCTTTTATAATGAGTGTATGGCATTGTAACTCATTAAATAATTGTATCGCTTAATTCAATCTGCATCTCAAATTCTTTACCGGCTTTAACCTTTTTAATCCTGAATCATCAGGCTTTTTAGTCCGGTTTCATAGATTTTGGCTGTCCTTGGGTTCCTCGTGAAACTGGCAGTTCTTAAAATCACATAATCTGTGTCTAAAACATGGAAGAAGCCGCAAGACAATCCTGTATATCCTCAATCCTGTCCTCATCCAACAGCAGTAACTTTCATTTTAATAAAGGGATTAACATGTTAAAATGTGCATTTTCGTAGACCTGTCAGGGGAAAAAAATAATGCTCAGGCAAACAAAGGTAAACTATTCAATGAACTGAAGTGTGATCAAAATGGTGGATTTGCAGGGGTCCCGTGAAGATCTGAGGGCAAGGTAGGAAAGAATGAAGGAAATTTAAGCATGATGTTGTATGGTAACTTGATATTATAGTCTGGGAAAACCCTGGGCGTTTGTTTTAAAGTTGAACCAACAATGGAACATTAGGTCAATTATCATGTTTTTAAAACAGCAATGCACAATTTTGGAAGGAAGCAAACTTAATTTTAATGATGAGACCTGAAATCCCATGGCTTATTCCAATGATCATCTCTAACACCATTTAGTGAAGACACATAGTAGTCATCAAGAAATTGGGTAAATGCCAGAATTGTGCGTGCATAAATCCTTATTACTTATTTCTAGTTACAGCTTTGTTTTATTAAACGTCCAGGTTGTGTAAAAGCCATAGCTGTAACTGAGGAAAAAGAAAATCATGAGGAAAAGTAAATGGTGACATGGTACCTGGAATATATTGTATTGGTAGACAAAAGTGCTGGAGAAACTCAGCGGGTGAGGCTCTCACCAGGCTCTCTTCAATACCCTGTAACACTGCTCTCTCTCCCCATCCCCCCCACTCGTAACAAGGGCAGAGTCCCCCTAGTCCTCACCTTTCACCCCACTAGCCGTCACATACAACAAATTGTCCTCCGTCATTTTCGCCACCTCCAACATGACCCCACCACTCGCCACATCTTCCCATCTCCCCCCCGGTCTGCTTTCTGCAAAGACCGCTCCCTCCGTAACTCCCTTGTCAATTCTCCCCTTCCCTCCCGTACCACCCCCTCCCCGAGCAATTTCCCTTGCAACCGCAAGAGATGCTACACTTGTTGCTTTACCTCCCCCCTCGACTCCATTCAAGGGCCCAAGCAGTCGTTCCAGGTGCGACACAGGTTCACCTGCACCTTCAACCTCATCTATTGCATCAGCTGCTCTAGATGTCAGCTGATCTACATCGGTGAGACCAAGCGTAGGCTTGGCGATTGTTTCGCCGAACACCTCCGCTCGGTCCGCAATAACCAACCGGATCTCCCTGTGGCTCAGCACTTCAACCCCCCCTCCCATTCCAAATCTGACCTTTCTGTCCTGGGCCTCCTCCATGGCCAGAGAGAGCACCACCGGAAATTGGAGGAGTTGCACCTCATAGTGCAGCTTGGGCAGTTTGCACCCTAGCGGCATGAACATTGACTTCTCCAACTTCCGGTAGCCCTTGCTGTCTCCTCCCTTGTCAGCTCTCTCTCCGTCCTCTGGCTTCACCTCTTTCTTTCTCCTTTCCTTTCCCCGCCCCACCCCCCACCCTACATCAGTCTGAAGAAGGATTTCGGCCCGAAACATTGCCTATTTCCTTCGCTTCATGGATGCTGCCTCACCCGCTGACTTTCTCTAGCACTTTTGTCTACCTTCGATTTTCCAGCATCTGCAGTTCCTTCGTAAACACATATATTGTATTGGTCTGGTTTCCATGCCATAGAAATTATTTTAGGTAGAGTGCCACAGGGGTTCACCAGATTGATTCCTGAAATGGGGTGGGATGGGTAGAGAAATTGGCAGTGATCTTATTGAAACATACAGAGCATTTACAGGGCTTAAGTTTAGTTGAGATTACTTGGCTATGACCAGATTGATGAAAACAGAGTGCGGACCTAGAGAGTTGGATTCGGATGGGTGTGTAAAAGCATTGAGTAACTCCATATGTCAAGTAATCCTGATATTTAAAGTCCCACACTGCATTGTATTAAATTTTAATTCGGTTTAGAGATACAGCATGGAAATGAGCTTTTCAACCCACCACGTGCATGCGGACCTGTTCATATTTGTTCTATGTTATCTTACTTTTCCCACCTACTTCCTACACATCTGGGACAATTTTGCAAAGGACAATCAACATATAAACCGGCACGTCTTTGGGATGTGGGAGAAAACCGGAGCACTCAGAGGAAACGCACATGGTCAAGGGAGAAGCTGCAAACTCCACACCAACAGCACCCTAGATCAGAATTGAACCCAGTCTCTGGCATTGTGCGGTAGTGGCTGCACCACCTTCACCAATGTTCTCTTGCGTTCATTATTCATTTGGTAATAAACATTTTTACAATTGCAGATGTCCACTTGCCTTTTTGGAAATTAACCTGTTATAGGCTGACGATGCAATTTGGCAGTACAAATGAATCGAGAACATATTCCATGAATGGTAAGGTTGCAGGGAGTATTATGGAACCAAGGGACCTGAGTGTGCAATCCCAAAGATCCTTGAAGGTGCAGGCTGATAACGTGGATACGAAGGCATTAGTTGAGGGACTATAAAGCTCCCAACTTTATTATAGGCCCCCAAATAGTCAAGGAGAATTAGAGGAACCAATATGCCAGAAGCTTGCAGTCAGCTGCAAGAATAATATAGTTACTATAGCAGGGGATGTTAACGGTCTTGATATAGACTAGGACTGTCATAGTGCCAAGGTCTTCGATGGGGTGGAATTCATCAAGTCTGTTCAAGACTGTTTCCCCCAGACAATATATAGAGTGCCTCCAGGGAGAGAACAAAGTTTGTCCTACTCTTAAAGGGAAATTGGGCAGGGCGAGTGACTGAGATGACAATGTGGAAGTTTTAAAAATATTTTCTAACTGATTTCTATGTATGCATGTTCCTGTTAGAGTGAAGGGCAAGGCAGGCTGGAGTAAGGGACCCTGGATGATGAGAGAAATTGAAACAAAAAGGAGGCATAGATCAGATACATGCAGCTGGGGTCAAGCATTTTGCTGGAGGAGTATACTTGAGAAAATCAAGAGGCAAAACTGGGGCGTGAAACAGCTCTGGCAGATAAGATTAAGGAGAATCCAAAGAGATTTTATAAATATATTAAAGGAAAAATGGTAACTAGAGAGAATAGTGTAACTCAGAAACCAACGTGGTCCTCTGTGTGTGGAGCCACAAGAGATGGGCAAGATTCTCAATTAATGTTTCTGTTTTTTGTTGAAAGACATGAAGACTAGGGAACTGGAGAAAGTTAATAATGATGTCTTAAGGCTAGTCATGTTGCATCGAGGAAGTGCTGGATATCCTAAGACGTATGAACGTAGATAGATCTCTGGGGCCTGATCAGATCTATCCAAAGACACTGGAGGGTGGCTTACATTGTCCCTATTAAAGAAGAGCTTTATTTTTTTTTAAACCTGGGAACTATAGATTAGTAAGCCTAACATCTGTGGTAGGAAAGTTACCACAGAGAATTCTGAAGGATAAGGTATACATGTACTTGGTAAAACGGGTTGATTGTGGATAGTCAGCGCAATTTTATACGTGAGAGATAGTGTCTCATGAATTTGATTGAGTTTTTTGAACAAAATAACCAAGGTGGCGGGGGTTGTAGATTTATTAGTCTATATTGAGTCCAGGAAGGCCTTTGATAAGGTTCTGCGTGGTAGGCTGCTCTGGAAGGTTAGATCGGGATGGGAGATTGCAACCTTCACGTGATCTGCCCTGTTTCGACGAATGCAATCAACCTGGTGTGCACAATCAAATAAGATCAAACAGAACAAGTTATCCTACAACTTTATGCTGTGCACGCCATACGCAAGAAGAAGACGTAGAAGAAGGTTAGGGAGAGCTATTTAACTGGGTGCAGAATTGGGTTGATGGCAGGAAGCAGAGGGTTGTGGTGGAAGGTTGTTTTTCATACTAGATCACTCTGTTTGGGCCCAGTACTAATCTCTGAGGCACACCACTTATCAGAAGGATCTTGTCCGATAAACAACCTTCCACCACTACCCTATGCCTTTTGTCAACTATATCAAGGATTTGGATAAGAATGTAAAATGCACAATTGGTAAGTTTGTAGATTGCACTAAAATAAGTGGTGTTGAGAACGTCCCTCTGACTCTATCCTTTCCATCATTATCCCTGCACGCAGTCACCAGTGTAATTAAAATCCATTATCTTGTTACAGTTGTAACATTTTATTGAAAGATATGTCACTTATTTTCTCGGCAAACATCATAAAGAAGCATTAATTGTTTATTGTGTTGCAATTTTATTGTGTTGCAAGAAGAATCATAGAATCTTGAGCAATTTATTCCTCAAATGAGGTGAAGCTGGAAGAACTAGGAGAATGAGTTGTTAGATTTCAGATAATTTCTTAACATTCTTACCAATAGTTGGGTTAGTTCGTTATAACCTCTTAACCACAATTACCAAACATATTTCATTTTTGGTGCCATTTGACCTTTCTGTAGTGGTTTTATGCCCTGTGTCACTACACCCTGTGCTCAAACCATATGCCTGCAGAAAATGATGAACATGAAACTGGCTGTGTAGTGCTTGCTTTCCTGGAGCCATGAGAGTCAATTTTCATCCATTCTGTATGCCACGTAGACATACAGAATGGAAACGGGTCCTTGGGCACACCATGTCCATGCTGACCATCGATCATCTGTTCACACCAGTTCTATGTTATTCTTCATTCGGATTTACTCCCTAACATATTAGGGGCAATTTTTACAGAAGCCTATTAACCCACAAACCGGCATGTCTTTGGGATATGGAAGGAAACCAGAGTACCCGGAGAAAACCCATGCGGTCACAGGGAGAACGTGTAAACTTCACAGACAGCACCCGAGGTCAGGATCGAACTAGCTTTTCTGTCGCTGCGAGGCAGCAGCTCCACCAGCTGTTCCATTATGTCGCCAGTGTTTACAGCAAGACTCAAGCCCACATTGTTGATGCAATTTACACATCTCTACCTGTTATCCCTCTCACTCCCAACTCCAATCCCCTCTTCCCCAGCTGGATCCATCTGTCCATCATCCTTCACCCTCATTGTTCCACCTAGCAGATACTGGCACGTATCTCACTTCTCAGCTCTTTATACTATCTATCTTCCCTCCACTCTGTCCTGATGCAGGGTCTCAACTCAAAACATGAACAATTTATTTCCCTCCACAGATGCTTTTTATACCACAGAAAGTGGGATCACTCAGTTTCCCACATATTGTATGCATTAGCTATACAAATAGGTAGTTGGTGCTTTAAGGTCATAAGTGATAGGAGTAGAATTAGGCCATTTGGCCCATCAAGTCTACGCCATACAACCATGGCTGATCTGTCTCTCCCTCCTAACCCCATTCTCCTGCCTTCTCCTCGTAACCTCTGACACCTGTAAATCCTCATTAAATTTGATTTAATGCCAATTTGGGTCATAGCTAATATTAATGAACATGAGATTATGTGGTTTAAGCTTATCCCCACTTTGGACCTCAATCACCTGTATGTCTGTGGTGGAGATGTTATTGTGAAACACAAACTTAATAAACACTAGTCTTGAAACGAAAGATACCAACACTGAAGCAGGTGATAGGCTCTACAAGTCCTCATTGAGATATTTTTTGCAAGTGGTAAAGGTTACAAGTCAAGATGTGCCATATAATACATTGTAGAATTTCCATGTAGAGTACATCACTGTAGTGAGTAATGTTGTACAATATACTCGTGCATCTATAATAGTGCACCTGAAATGCTTCTCTCTCCGGATATTGCTGACTATCTGGCTATTTTTGCATTTTCTATTTTAAGTTTGGAATTTCAGCATCAAAAGTGTTTTGCATTTATGATACAGATTCCTATTATTTATATAATCACCTTCTGAGACTGGGCAGTATCTTCCAACACTAACACGATTATCAGGTTCAAAGTCTCCAGATGTATCTTTCTGAGTCTGACCAGGGTTCATTTCATTCTCATGAAACCAATGAAAGATAAGGATCTAACATCAATCCCTACAGAAGATATCAAATTCCAGGTCAGATTCTCCATTGTCAAGATGCTAATTCTGCAATAAATATTTATATATTTCAAAATTTGTGTTAGCATTTATTGGGAAGCTCCTCAGTCCAACAGAGCATCCCATTATCCCATAATATAGAAAATACGTGCAGGAGTAGGCCATTCGGCTCTTTGAGCCAACACTGCCATTCAATGTGATCATGGTTGAGCATCCACAATCAGTACCTCGTTCCTGCCTTCTCACCATATCCTTTGATTCCTCTAGCCCTAAGAGCTCTATCTAACTCTCTTGAATACATCCAGTGAATCGGCCTCCACTGCCTTCTAAGGCAGAGAATTCCACAAATTCACAACCCTGGGTGAAAATGTTTTTCTTCATCTCAGTTCTAAATGGCCTACCCCTTATTCTTAAACTGTGGCCCCTGGTTGTGGACGCCCCCAACATTAGGATAATGTTTCCTGCATCTCGCTTGCCCAATCCTTTAATAATATTACATCAGTTAGAGCTGAAAAAAACCATTCGGTTGGCAGGACTAACCATGCTCCTGATTTGTATGCTCAGCTAACACCCCCACAGAATCTATCATGCATCTCTATCATACAGACTGGCATTTAGTTATAAAATGTGCATAGATAAACAGAATGGGTATGGATATGATGCAAATTTGGAGTGAATGTAGACAGACACAGGTATAGAAACATAGAAAATAGCTGCAGGAGTAGGCAATTCGGCCCTTCGAGCCTGCACCGCCATTCAATATGATCATGGCTGATCATCCAACTCAGTATCCTGTACCTGCCTTCTCTCCGTACCCCCTGATCCCTTTAGCCACAAGGGCCACATCTACAGTAACTCTCTCTTAAATATAGCTAATGAACTGGCCTCAACTACCTTCTGTGGCAGAGAATTCCAGAGATTCACCACTCTCTGTGTGAAAAATGTTTTTTTCATCTCGGTCCTAAAAGATTTCCCCCTTATCCTTAAACTGTGACCCCTTGTTCTGGACTTCCCCAACATCAGGAACAATCTTCCTGCATCTAGCCTGTCCAACCCGTTAAGAATTTTGTAAGTTTCTATAAGATTCCCCCTCAATCTTCTAAATTATAGCGAGTACAAGCCGAGTCTATCCAGTCTTTCTTCATATGAAAGTCCTGACATCCCAGGAATCAGTCTGGTGAACCTTCTCTGTACTCCCTCTATGGAAAGAATGTTTTTCCTCAGATTAGGAGACCAAAACTGTACGCAATACTCCAGGTGTGGTCTCACCAAGACCCTGTACAACTGCAGTAGAACTTCCCTGCTCCTATACTCAAATCCTTTTGCTATGAATGCTAACATAACATTCACTTTCTTCACTGCCTGCTGAACCTGCATGCCTACTTTCAATGACTGGTGTACAATGACACCCAGGTCTTGTTGCATCTCCCCTTTTCCTAATCGGCCACCATTCAGATAATTGTCTACTTTCCTGTTTTTGCCACCAAAGTGGATAACCTCACATTTCTCCACATTATACTGCATCTGCCATGCATTTGCCCACTCACCCAGCCTATCCAAGTCATCTTGCAGCCTCCTAGCCACCTGCTCACAGCTAACACTGCCCCCCAGCTTCGTGTCATCCGCAAACTTGGAGATGTTGCATTCAATTCCCTCGTCCAAATCATTAATATATATTGTAAATAGCTGGGGTCCCAACACTGAGCCTTGCAGTACCCCACTAGTCACTGCTTGCCATTGTGAAAAGGACCTGTTTACTCCTACTCTTTGCTTCCTGTCTGCCAGTCAGTTCTCTATCCACATCAGTACTGAACCCCCAATACCGTGTGCTTTAAGTTTGTATACTAATCTCTTATCGAAAGCCTTCTGAAAGTCCAGATATAACACATCCATTGGTTCTCCCTTATCCACTCTACTAGTTACATCCTCGAAAAATTCTATAAGATTCGTCAGACATGATTTACCTTTCATAAATCCATGCTGACTTTGTCCAATGATTTCACCACTTTCCAAATGTGCTTCTATTCCATCTTTAATAACTGACTAGCAGCTTCCCCACTACCGATGTTAGACTAACTGGTCTGTAATTCCCCGTTTTCTCTCTCCCTCCCTTTTTAAAAAGTGGGGTTACATTAGCTACCCTCCAATCCTCAGGAACTACTCCAGAATCTAAAGAGTTTTGAAAAATGATCACTAATGCATCCACTATTTCTGGGGCTACTTCCTTAAGTACTCTGGGATGTAGCCTATCTGGCCCTGGTGATTTATCGCCCTTTAATCCATTCAATTTACCTAACACCACTTCCCGGCTAACCTGGATTTCACTCAGTTCCTCCATCTCATTTGACCCCCGGTCCCCTGCTATTTCCGGCAGATTATTTATGTCTTCCTTAGTGAAGACAGAACCAAAGTAGTTATTCAATTGGTCTGCCATGTCCTTGTTCCCCATGATCAATTCACCTGTTTCTGACTGCAAGGGACCTACATTTGTTTTAACTAATCTTTTTCTCTTCACATATCTATAAAAACTTATGCAGTCAGTTTTTATGTTCCCTGCCAGTTTTCCTTTGTATCCAGAACAAAGGTCAGGCATTCCTGTGGCATCGGGAAGCCTGAATAGCATTAATATTGTCTGCAAACAGCAGGTGAAAATGTATTAGATGGAGTTCAGCACTTTCTGATAACAGTTAGAAACACGTGAACATTCTCAAAGTATCACTAATGTATTACTTGTGTTATTCCCTGATCAAAAAAAGTTTTTTTTTCCCCTAACTGTCACCACTATCTTTATTTGAAACTGTCATTGCTAACAAAGATTGAGAAACATATTTGCCCAAATTAATATCCCCTGGTTTTGCGGTCAAGTAGAAATTGTAAAAAAAGTGAAATGCAATCCTGGCTGGGATTTCTCAATATTTAAAAATTGAATAGTTGGTGTGCAGGTACAGCAGGCAGTGAAGAAAGCTAATGGAATGTTGGCCTTCATAACAAGAGGATTTCAGTATAGGAGTAAAGAGGTTCTTCTGCAGTTGTATAGGGCTCTGGTAATACCACATCTGGAGTATTGTGTACAGTTTTGGTCTCCTAATTTGAGGAAGGACATCCTTGTGATTGAGGCAGTGCAGCGTAGGTTCACAAGATTGATCCATGGGATGGCGGGACTGTCATATGAGGAAAGATTGAAAAGACTAGGCTTGTATTCACTGGAGTTTAGAAGGATGAGGGCGGATCTCATAGATACATATAAAATTATAAAAGGACTGGACAAGCGAGATGCAGGAAAAATGTTCCCAATGTTGGGCGAGTCCAGAACCAGGGGCCCCAGTCTTAGAATAAAGGGGAGGCCATTTAAGACTGAGGTGAGAAAATACTTTTTCACCCAGAATTGTAAATTTGTGGAATTCCCTGCCACAGAGGGCAGAGGAGGCCAAATCACTGGATGAATTTAAGAGAGAGTTAGATAGAGCTCTAGGGGCTAGTGGAATTGAGGGATATGGGGAGAAGGTAGGCACGGGTTATTGATTGGGGACGATCAGCCATGATCACAATGAATGGCGGTGCTGGCTCGAAAGGCCTTCTCCTGCACCTATTTTCTATGTTTCTATGAAATTTCCCAAAATATAAATTATAACAAAGTCTTTTTTCTGATGCTTATTCGCTCTCATCTGTATTTGACTCCACCCATAGCAATGTGCTTAACACAAATCTCACATTTGGACCATTGCTGCTACAGAAAATGGATAAAACCAAATACTCCACATGGGATTGACCAAATCAGCAAATTCAGACATGGTGAAGGCTTCCCCAACACAATTGACCTTGCAAACACCAACTCACAAACATTTTGGGATTAGATTTGTACCACGGACTAGTCACATCACAGCCTGACATAGTTGTCTTCTCAGAATCATACTTTAAAGACAATCTGCCAGACTCCTTCATTACGATTCTTGGTTACGTTTTGTACCACTGCCAAGATAGATCCATCAGAAGAGGCCACATTGTGGTTTCCAGGCAGCAGCAAGGAGTAGCCCTTGAAGTTCTCAACATTGACTTAAAATCCTATGAAGTCCCCTGGCACCAGGTGAAACTGGCAAACAAACATCCTCCTGATTATCACCTTCCTTCCTCCCTCCCTCATCTGATGAATCAAAGCCCTTTCACATTGAACAACATCAGGAAATAGCACTACAAATAACAATGAGGCAGAATGTAGTCTGGGGTGGGACTTCAAGTTATAGTGGTAGCACCATTAGGAACTGAGATGTCTAATTCCTGATCAACATATCAGCCAGGTTATGTTTATGAAAGTGTGTCATCACAAGAGATATTAAAAAAATAAACTGCTGGAAGAGCACAATAGATCAAGCAGCAACTGGAGGCAAAGGGATGGTTGACACTTCGGGACAATAGATAAAATTGCAAATTGACCTGAGTGTGTAGGATAGCACTAGTGTATGGGGTGATTGCTGGTCGGCACGGACTGTGTGGGCCTTAGGGTCTGTATCACGCTTCATGTTGGGACGACAGATGGTGCAATGGGCTAAGTGTTCGGCTGGCGACCGGAAGGTGGCCGGTTCGAATCCCGCTTGGAGTGCATACTGTCGTTGTGCCCTTGGGCAAGACACTTCACCCACCTTTGCCTGTGTGTGAATGTGTGTGAGTGATTGGTGGTGGTCGGAGGGGCCGTAGGCGCAGAATGGCAGCCACGCTTCCGTCAGTCTGCCCCAGGGCAGCTGTGGCTACAGAAGTAGCTTACCACCACCGAGTGTGACTGAGGAGTGAATGAATAATGCGATGTAAAGCGCCTTGAGTATTAGAAAGGCGCTATATAAATCCCATCCATTATTATTATTATTAAAGTCTACAATACGTGTTTCAATAGTCAGATAATAGTGGGGAAGAAGCGGTCCTTGAATCTAATGGTATGTGCTTTCAAACATTTTTTATCTTCTGCATAATGGGAGAGGAGAGAAGAGGGAATAACTGTGCTTTGAGTGGTCCTTAATTATGTTTTGTAAACGAGTTGTACCTTATTCATCTAGGCCCAATCGTTTGCTGATTCTGCATGGATTTTTAGATGAAAATGTGCACTTTTTCCACACAAATTTCCTAGTCTCTCAATTGATCAGAGCTGGAAAGCCATATCAGCTTCAGGTAAGACAAAATATGGTGAAAATTAAATAAACTGCAGATGCTTCTATACGTATAACATCAGGTCATTTACTCTGAAATATTAACTTTGTTCCCCTTGGCACAAATACTATCTGACCTGCTCAATATTTTAAGCACTATGCTTTATTTCAGTTTTTTGCATCTGCTAAATGTTGCTTTTGGTTTTGCTTTATGAATAATTAGTTGTCTGTTGCCACAGATTTACCCCAATGAACGACACAGTATTCGCTGCCCTGAGTCTGGAGAGCACTGTGAGATAATGCTGCTACACTTCCTACAGGAATACCTCTGAGAAAGAAAAATGATCAACAATTAAGAAATACAAGAAATGATTTTAGACCATTGCTGATATTCAGTCCCTGGTGACTTGCTTTTGTCAAACAACATATTTGCCAACCTCGCCAACACCCCAGAAATCTTCAATCATAACTACATCAGTTTACCATTTTCTTTATAACATCAGTTCTGAGCAAGGGGATAAAATGAATTTTTCAACTGTGATTTGATATGACTTGCTAGCCTAAATTTTGGTTAAATTTACATGAATTGTAACAATACAGCATGGAGTTGGTGTTGATTCACCTAAACTATTTACAGGCCTTAAACTCCATTATGATTGGGAGTGAGTATAAAGATCTAAATATTTATTCTCTCAACTTTGAAAGATATGTCCAAACCTGCTGTTGGGAATTTGACCAGCTTTGTTTTAAAAAAAGAACACTCTCTGGCTGTTTGGGTTAGCAGCCATGTTTCTGAAATTCATCCCCCTAGGAACTTGGTTTCACAATGCCATTCAGTAAAAGACTTATTTTAACCTCTACAAGCTGCACCACCCAGGGAGTGTGTTTCTGGGCACGAACCAACTACAACTTTGCTGAGTATTCAAAATGTGTATTAAAAGAAAATATTTTTATGAATTCTTATTCTTTTATAATGAGTGTATGGCATTGTAACTCATTAAATAATTGTATCGCTTAATTCAATCTGCATCTCAAATTCTTTACCGGCTTTAACCTTTTTAATCCTGAATCATCAGGCTTTTTAGTCCGGTTTCATAGATTTTGGCTGTCCTTGGGTTCCTCGTGAAACTGGCAGTTCTTAAAATCACATAATCTGTGTCTAAAACATGGAAGAAGCCGCAAGACAATCCTGTATATCCTCAATCCTGTCCTCATCCAACAGCAGTAACTTTCATTTTAATAAAGGGATTAACATGTTAAAATGTGCATTTTCGTAGACCTGTCAGGGGAAAAAAAATAATGCTCAGGCAAACAAAGGTAAACTATTCAATGAACTGAAGTGTGATCAAAATGGTGGATTTGCAGGGGTCCCGTGAAGATCTGAGGGCAAGGTAGGAAAGAATGAAGGAAATTTAAGCATGATGTTGTATGGTAACTTGATATTATAGTCTGGGAAAACCCTGGGCGTTTGTTTTAAAGTTGAACCAACAATGGAACATTAGGTCAATGATCATGTTTTTAAAACAGCAATGCGCAATTTTGGAAGGAAGCAAACTTAATTTTAATGATGAGACCTGAAATCCCATGGCTTATTCCAATGATCATCTCTAACACCATTTAGTGAAGACACATAGTAGTCATCAAGAAATTGGGTAAATGCCAGAATTGTGCGTGCATAAATCCTTATTACTTATTTCTAGTTACAGCTTTGTTTTATTAAACGTCCAGGTTGTGTAAAAGCCATAGCTGTAACTGAGGAAAAAGAAAATCATGAGGAAAAGTAAATGGTGACATGGTACCTGGAATATATTGTATTGGTAGACAAAAGTGCTGGAGAAACTCAGCGGGTGAGGCTCTCACCAGGCTCTCTTCAATACCCTGTAACACTGCTCTCTCTCCCCATCCCCCCCACTCGTAACAAGGGCAGAGTCCCCCTAGTCCTCACCTTTCACCCCACTAGCCGTCACATACAACAAATAGTCCTCCGTCATTTTCACCACCTCCAACATGACCCCACCACTCGCCACAACTTCCCATCTCCCCCCCATCTGCTTTCTGCAAAGACCGCTCCCTCCGTAACTCCCTTGTCAATTCTCCCCTTCCCTCCCGTACCACCCCCTCCCCGAGCAATTTCCCTTGCAACCGCAAGAGATGCTACACTTGTTGCTTTACCTCCCCCCTCGACTCCATTCAAGGACCCAAGCAGTCGTTCCAGGTGCGACACAGGTTCACCTGCACCTTCAACCTCATCTATTGCATCAGCTGCTCTAGATGTCAGCTGATCTACATCGGTGAGACCAAGCGTAGGCTTGGCGATTGTTTCGCCGAACACCTCCGCTCGGTCCGCAATAACCAACCGGATCTCCCTGTGGCTCAGCACTTCAACCCCCCCTCCCATTCCAAATCCGACCTTTCTGTCCTGGGCCTCCTCCATGGCCAGAGAGAGCACCACCGGAAATTGGAGGAGTTGCACCTCATAGTGCAGCTTGGGCAGTTTGCACCCTAGCGGCATGAACATTGACTTCTCCAACTTCCGGTAGCTGTCTCCTCCCTTGTCAGCTCTCTCTCCGTCCTCTGGCTTCACCTCTTTCTTTCTCCTTTCCTTTCCCCGCCCCACCCCACACCCTACATCAGTCTGAAGAAGGATTTCGGCCCGAAACATTGCCTATTTCCTTCGCTTCATGGATGCTGCCTCACCCGCTGACTTTCTCTAGCACTTTTGTCTACCTTCGATTTTCCAGCATCTGCAGTTCCTTCGTAAACACATATATTGTATTGGTCTGGTTTCCATGCCATAGAAAATATTTTAGGTAGAGTGCCACAGGGGTTCACCAGATTGATTCCTGAAATGGGGTGGGATGGGTAGAGAAATTGGCAGTGATCTTATTGAAACATACAGAGCATTTACAGGGCTTAAGTTTAGTTGAGATTACTTGGCTATGACCAGATTGATTAAAACAGAGTGCGGACCTAGAGAGTTGGATTCGGATGGGTGTGTAAAAGCATTGAGTAACTCCATATGTCAAGTAATCCTGATATTTAAAGTCCCACACTGCATTGTATTAAATTTTAATTCGGTTTAGAGATACAGCATGGAAATGAGCTTTTCAACCCACCACGTGCATGCGGACCTGTTCATATTTGTTCTATGTTATCTTACTTTTCCCATCTACTTCCTACACATCTCGGACAATTTTGCAAAGGACAATCAACATATAAACCGGCACGTCTTTGGGATGTGGGAGAAAACCGGAGCACTCAGAGGAAACGCACATGGTCAAGGGAGAAGCTGCAAACTCCACACCAACAGCACCCTAGATCAGAATTGAACCCAGTCTCTGGCATTGTGCGGTAGTGGCTGCACCACCTTCACCAATGTTCTCTTGCGTTCATTATTCATTTGGTAATAAACATTTTTACAATTGCAGATGTCCACTTGCCTTTTTAGAAATTAACCTGTTATAGGCTGACGATGCAATTTGGCAGTACAAATGAATCGAGAACATATTCCATGAATGGTAAGGTTGCAGGGAGTATTATAGAACCAAGGGACCTGAGTGTGCAATCCCAAAGATCCTTGAAGGTGCAGGCTGATAACGTGGATACGAAGGCATTAGTTGAGGGATTATAAAGCTCCCAACTTTATTATAGGCCCCCAAATAGTCAAGGAGAATTAGAGGAACCAATATGCCAGAAGCTTGCAGTCAGCTGCAAGAATAATATAGTTACTATAGCAGGGGATGTTAACGGTCTTGATATAGACTAGGACTGTCATAGTGCCAAGGTCTTCGATGGGGTGGAATTTATCAAGTCTGTTCAAGACTGTTTCCCCCAGACAATATATAGAGTGCCTCCAGGGAGAGAACAAAGTTTGTCCTACTCTTAAAGGGAAATTGGGCAGGGCGAGTGACTGAGATGACAATGTGGAAGTTTAAAAAATATTTTCTAACTGATTTCTATGTATGCATGTTCCTGCTAGAGTGAAGGGCAAGGCAGGCTGGAGTAAGGGACCCTGGATGATGAGAGAAATTGAAACAAAAAGGAGGCATAGATCAGATACATGCAGCTGGGGTCAAGCATTTTGCTGGAGGAGTATACTTGAGAAAATCAAGAGGCAAAACTGGGGCATGAAACAGCTCTGGCAGATAAGATTAAGGAGAATCCAAAGAGATTTTATAAATATAATAAAGGAAAAATGGTAACTAGAGAGAATAGTGTAACTCAGAAACCAACGTGGTCCTCTGTGTGTGGAGCCACAAGAGATGGGCAAGATTCTCAATTAATGTTTCTGTTTTTTGTTGAAAGACATGAAGACTAGGGAACTGGAGAAAGTTAATAATGATGTCTTAAGGCTAGTCATGTTGCATCGAGGAAGTGCTGGATATCCTAAGACGTATGAACGTAGATAGATCTCTGGGGCCTGATCAGATCTATCCAAAGACACTGGAGGGTGGCTAACATTGTCCCTATTAAAGAAGAGCTTTATTTTTTTTTTAAACCTGGGAACTATAGATTAGTAAGCCTAACATCTGTGGTAGGAAAGTTACCACAGAGAATTCTGAAGGATAAGGTATACATGTACTTGGTAAAACGGGTTGATTGTGGATAGTCAGCGCAATTTTATACGTGAGAGATCGTGTCTCATGAATTTGATTGAGTTTTTTGAACAAAATAACCAAGGTGGTGGGGGTTGTAGATTTATTAGTCTATATGGAGTCCAGGAAGGCCTTTGATAAGGTTCTGCGTGGTAGGCTGCTCTGGAAGGTTAGATCGGGATGGGAGATTGCAACCTTCACGTGATCTGCCCTGTTTCGACGAATGCAATCAACCTGGTGTGCACAATCAAATAAGATCAAACAGTACAAGTTATCCTACAACTTTATGCTGTGCACGCCATACGCAAGAAGAAGACGTAGAAGAAGGTTAGGGAGAGCTATTTAACTGGGTGCAGAATTGGGTTGATGGCAGGAAGCAGAGGGTTGTGGTGGAAGGTTGTTTTTCATACTAGATCACTCTGTTTGGGCCCAGTACTAATCTCTGAGGCACACCACTTATCAGAAGGATCTTGTCCGATAAACAACCTTCCACCACTACCCTATGCCTTTTGTCAACTATATCAAGGATTTGGATAAGAATGTAAAATGCACAATTGGTAAGTTTGTAGATTGCACTAAAATAAGTGGTGTTGAGAACGTCCCTCTGACTCTATCCTTTCCATCATTATCCCTGCACGCAGTCACCAGTGTAATTAAAATCCATTATCTTGTTACAGTTGTAACATTTTATTGAAAGATATGTCACTTATTTTCTCGGCAAACATCATAAAGAAGCATTAATTGTTTATTGTGTTGCAATTTTACTGTGTTGCAAGAAGAATCATAGAATCTTGAGCAATTTATTCCTCAAATGAGGTGAAGCTGGAAGAACTAGGAGAATGAGTTGTTAGATTTCAGATAATTTCTTAATATTCTTACCAATAGTTGGGTTAGTTCGTTATAACCTCTTAACCACAATTACCAAACATATTTCATTTTTGGTGCCATTTGACCTTTCTGTAGTGGTTTTATGCCCTGTGTCACTACACCCTGTGCTCAAACCATACGCCTGCAGAAAATGATGAACATGAAACTGGCTGTGTAGTGCTTGCTTTCCTGGAGCCATGAGAGTCAATTTTCATCCATTCTGTATGCCACGTAGACATACAGAATGGAAACGGGTCCTTGGGCACACCATGTCCATGCTGACCATCGATCATCTGTTCACACCAGTTCTATGTTATTCTTCATTCGGATTTACTCCCTAACATATTAGGGGCAATTTTTACAGAAGCCTATTAACCCACAAACCGGCATGTCTTTGGGATATGGAAGGAAACCGGAGTACCCGGAGAAAACCCATGCGGTCACAGGGAGAACGTGTACACTTCACAGACAGCACCCGAGGTCAGGATCGAACTAGCTTTTCTGTCGCTGCGAGGCAGCAGCTCCACCAGCTGTTCCATTATGTCGCCAGTGTTTACAGCAAGACTCAAGCCCACATTGTTGATGCAATTTACACATCTCTACCTGTTATCCCTCTCACTCCCAACTCCAATCCCCTCTTCCCCAGCTGGCTCCATCTGTCCATCATCCTTCACCCTCATTGTTCCACCTAGCAGATACTGGCACGTATCTCACTTCTCAGCTCTTTATACTATCTATCTTCCCTCCACTCTGTCCTGATGCAGGGTCTCAACTCAAAACATGAACAATTTATTTCCCTCCACAGATGCTTTTTATACCACAGAAAGTGGGATCACTCAGTTTCCCACATATTGTATGCATTAGCTATACAAATAGGTAGTTGGTGCTTTAAGGTCATAAGTGATAGGAGTAGAATTAGGCCATTTGGCCCATCAAGTCTACGCCATACAACCATGGCTGATCTGTCTCTCCCTCCTAACCCCATTTCTTTTTCTCCTTTAGATTGTCGAGAATGTACTTCCCATTGTTTCTGGGTTTTGTGGTGGGGGTTATTC
The DNA here is from genome assembly GCF_010909765.2 of Amblyraja radiata. Taxonomy (NCBI): domain Eukaryota; kingdom Metazoa; phylum Chordata; class Chondrichthyes; order Rajiformes; family Rajidae; genus Amblyraja; species Amblyraja radiata. The sequence goes on from NC_045984.1 coordinate 16,458,080, forward strand.
TGGTCAGAGCCTCAGAAAACACGTTCGATTCATCATTGGATGTAGAATGGAAGAACTGGAAATTGCAGTACAACCGGCATTACATAGAGGTGAACTAGAATGTGTTTTCAAATGCAAACCTATCCTGATGTATGTCAGGAGAAAAAAGGACAACTGAAGCATTCTCTTTCTTTCTTTTTTTAAATCAAAATCTTTTTTATTTCGTTTTCAGGACATAACAAAGTGCAAAGTTGTCTATTTGTTACAGACAGAGTGTACGAAAAGAATAAATAAAAAACAACTTATGCTAACATATAACAAGACAACAATAAATAATCAGAGCATCTCAGAGCATCTCCTTCTCCTGCACCAACCCTCCAAGTCTGAAGAAGGCCAGCCAGAAAAAGGGTCCTGACCCAAAACATCACCTATCCACACTCTCCAGTGGTGGTGTCCAACAAACTTAGTTGTTCCAGCAGCTTGTGCCTTTACTTTGTCCCTATCTCTATACTTAATAATCTGACTGATGAAGGCCAATTGACCAAAAGCCTTCTTTACTAACTTATCTACCTGCGATGCCACTTTCACGGAACAGTTCACCTGTGATCCTTCTGCTCTACAACACTCCCCAGGGCCACCATTCACTATTAATTTTGAATACTAATGTATAAAAATGATGGTAAAGGGAGGTTATAGAGCATGACTTTGCCATATTGTCTTTTTTTTCAGGGTGAGGAGACCAACAGGAGAATGATTTGGGAAAGTGCTATGAGTTACATTAAACAGCACAACCGAGAGTACGCCATGGGGAAGCACACATTTACTGTGGGAATTAACCAATTTGGAGATCTGGTGCGTACAAGATACTAAATATGTGTGTCTCAAAGATGCTAGTTACTGAGGTGTTAATACTGAGTGATATTAGACAATAGACAATAGGTACAGGAGTAGGCCTTTTGGCCCTTTGAGCCAGCACCGCCATTCAATGTGATCATGGCTGATCATCCACAATCAGTACCCCGTTCCTGCCTTCTCTCCATATCCCTTAACTATCCCTAAGAGTTCTATCTAACTCTCTCTTGAAAGCATCCGGAGAACCAGCCTCCACCGCCCTTTGAGGCAGAGAATTCCACACACTCACAACTCTCTGTGTGAAAAAGTTTTTCCTCATCTCCATTCTAAATGGCTTACCACTTATTCTTAAACTATGGTCCCTGGTTCTGGACTCTCCCAATATTCAGTGATATCACCTAACAAAGTCCTATCTATATTGCCAACATCTGTTTCTTCTGTCCTATTACACCATATTTCATCTCACCAGCGCATCCAGCATCACGGTGAACCTCTGCTGAGAGCCTAGTGTTCCCTTTGCGTTTGCCCCTGGGAAGTGAAAGATCGTGATGGTCATGGCTGCACCAGTCCAAGTAGCACTCAAGAAATGATGACTGTGCATCATGCACCAGCTACATCCATCTCACATGATCCTCACCTCGTTCATTGAACTAAGATGGCATTGTTGATGGTTACTTGTATCATGCAAGTTGTTGCAAAATTTTTGAAAAATGGTGTGACTTTGAAATTGAAATAAAATTAAAATCAGAAATATTGGAAAACAGTTCAAAATATCAATGGTGACTCCAATCCAGAGGCATCGTCTGCCTCAGAGTGCAAGCTGCAGTTTGTGTGGCTATTGCATTTGGTCAGTGCATCAAAACCAATCTGATCCTTGTGCCAGTTCTGACCAAAGATCTTGGACTTTGAAGATTTTTTGTTTCTAGTTCCACAGATGCTGCCTGACCTTCTGAGCGTTTCCAGCATTTTCTTTTTTTCTTTCCGATCCTTTTGCACATTCTTTGTTCTGGTGCATTGAATTACAGTCAAATGAGCAAAGGCTGCTTGACTTTCTTCACTGAGTTCAAGAGCAGCGACTCAAAATATAGATGCCACCAGTAGTCCAGCTAATAATGAAAGTTTGCCTGATGAAGAAATCTGAGAGATTCTTAATCAATGAGGCTCAATGTTGCCCCAAATAATTTAGCATTGTGGAGTGGCAGTTGTTGCCCATTTCTCTAATTGGTCAATGTGCTCTCTGAGATTATACCCACTGTGGAAGATTATTTCAATATTATTATAGAAATTGATTCCACATTAAATATGTTGCATGAATAATAACAGCTCCAACTTGTTTATTGGAAGTTTCTAACTTAAACTCCATACTTACCTTTATATCATTTCCTGGGAATAATTTTTTTTTAGAAGTTTGTTTGTAAAAATCAAAAATCGATGTTGCCCAGATGAAAATTACATTGAGACATTTGGCAATCCTGTTAACATAAATCATGATTAAGGACAGACATCAATCATTATTAAATGCCAAAACCTACTTTGAAGAAGTCCTCCTCTCTCCAACCAGAGTTCTGCAACACCCTCTCTCGCTGCAACCCCTCACTGCTCTCGTACCCCTCTCCTCTGATTCTCAGTCTGAAGAAGGGTCTCAATACTGAGTTACTCCAGCATTTGGTCCACTGAGTTACTCCAGCTTTTCATGTTTACCTTGGCTGTATTGTGGGTTGGCCCATTAAAAGCAACTTCATGGTTCCAGATCTGTAAGGAAATGTGCTTCTAATGAAAGAAATTCAACCCCAATGCCCTCTTCTCCTGAAGCAGTTTGGCATGACATGGGGGAGCTCGATAATGGCAATTTGAAAAGTTGCCTGGAAATTTAACCATTTTACAAATTTCTAGACTAATGTACCCATTGGAATGTGTTTGTGTGATAAACCTGATTTAAGTCTAAGAATAAACAATACTGCAGAGAGTTTTTGATATTCTCACCTCTCCTGATGTTGTAAACGAAATACTGGTGAAATATGATCTCAGGAGGTTTGATATCCTCCTTGTGCATATACTCCAAGGACAATCACTATATTAATGAATGTCCATATCATTGGCTTCTTAGACAAATGAAGAGTTCAATAAATTGATGAATGGATTCCTCATAAATGAAGGTGAAAGCTCAATTGCAAAAGTTGAAGAATATGATGGGTTTGATGAAACTAATGAAAATGACCTGAAATTGCCAGAGTCTTTCGATTGGAGGAAAAAGGGTGTAGTCACACCAATAAAGAACCAGGTAAGAATTGGAGAAAAAAAAAACCCCAGTGATAAATGTGATGTTCTATCGAGGCATTGATGACTTGTAGGTAGCAGTAAGGAGGATGAGTATTTGGTTTTATGTCTTACTTGTCAGAAAGTGCTGCTCTTGCTTGCTTCTACTGCTGATGTCTACTGAGTTTAGCCGCACACGTAAAGTAAAATTCTTCCTCAAATATTGAAAGTAAATATGCAATATACTGCATACAATGTATTCTATCCCTTGTGCCCCAAACCCCAGTTCTGTTGAAGCTGAAGAAGCTATGTGTTAGACACGTAGTCTTTTTCTCAGGGTTGGGGAATCAAGGTCTCGAGGGAAAACTTTTTAAGATGAGAAGCCAAAGATTTAATAGGAACTTGAAGGGTAACATTTCACACAGATGATGGTATGTATTTGGAATGAACTGTCAGAGGAAGTGGTTGAGGCAGGTAAAGTAACAACAATTAAAAGACATTTGGATGGATTCATGGGTGGGAAATGTTCAGAGAGATATGAGCCAAACCTGGGCAATGGCACTAACTTTGATGGGTCATCTTGGTTGGCATGGGCAAGTTGGGCTGGAGGGCCAGTTAGCAGTGTCAATGGTCAAATTCTGGTGAGAGATTATTGTTCTAGGGTTGAATAACCAGGAACTCTGAAAATTGAGGGAATGATTTAACCGGATTTATAAAGATATTAAGGAGAAGAGACCTATAAGTAAAACTACTTCCATGTATTGAAATGCTTAGGGCCAAGAGTTAGAATATATAATGTAGAATTGAAATTTTCAAGAGGAAGGTTTGCATCCATTTTACTTACAGAAGGGTGCAGAAATTGGAATCCTGTTCCATAAGATGCCAAATATATCGGATCATTTGCTAATTTGAAATTTATGATTGGTAAGTTTTTGGTAGATAACGGTATCAATTAAGATGTGGAACAAGGAATGATATGAAATCAGATCGCATGATGTCAAAGAATAGCAGAGTAAGCTTGAGGGACGAAATAGCTTGCTTCTTGTTCCTATGTCCTTAACATGTCCATTTCATGATCCACAGCTAGTCATTTTTTGCTATTCCATGCCAATTTATTAAGATGCCTAACCGAGGAGTGTCTATGTTGTTTGCAGCTCACCTAATCTAAACGTGTTACATATGCAATCTAGATTAGATTCTGACCCCTCATCATTCAACTCTGTGTTAGCTTGTGATACCTGGGCTCACAATAAACAAGCAATAGTTCAGCAAGCAAAGACATTTTATTCAGAAAGCAGAATCAATACAAATAGTAGTCCATCTCAGTAGAGATGAAATGGATGTGATTTTTAAATTGGAATGCTGTTGGTGTGACAATGTTTGTGATTACCAGGGAAAATGTGGCTCCTGCTGGGCCTTTAGTGCAACTGGAGCCCTCGAGGGACAGATGGGAAAAAGAGGCAAACTTATTTCTCTAAGTGAGCAGAACCTGCTGGATTGTGACGTGCGATCTTACGGATGCAATGGTGGATATATGGAAAGTGCCTTTTATTGCATTCAGCTGGAAGGTGGCATAAACTCTGAAAAAGTATATCCATACACTGCAATAGTAAGTCTCTTTTCAAACTGTACTTGATTTTTTTAAGTTCATTTGCAGTGTTAGATAGAAAAGTATTACATTTGTCTGAATAGTAGAGTTGAGTTGAGATTATTGTCATGTGTACCGAGGTACAGTGAAAAGCTTTTGCTATGTGTTTACCAGTCAGCGTATATCTTCTCTGTTCAAATACATTATTTGGTTAGGGGATTCATAAAACATTTTATTGCTGGTACCTGATGCCCTTCTCTCATTGCCCCTGAACTGAGAAGGCAGTCATTTGCTGGATCAGGATGGAAGACTTTCTACCATGAAAAATATTTGAACCAGCTGTATTTTTACAACACTCCTGTAGGTTCATGACCTTTACAACACCCCTGTAGGTTCATGACCTTTACAACACCCCTGTAGGTTCATGACCTTTGCAACTGGAGTCAGATTTTTTTCACTTGCAGATTTTAAAATTATTTGAATTTAACGTCACCAGTTTAGTTTATTTTATTGTCATGTGTACAGTGTAAAGTTTTTGTTGCATGCCAATCAGTCAGCGGAATGGCTGCACATGATTACAATCGGGCCATCCACAGTGTATAGGTACTTGATAAAGGGAATAATGTTCAGTGCAAGACAAAGTCAGATTAAAGATAGTCCAAGGGTCTCCAATGGGGTAAATAGTAGCTCAGGACCGCGCTCCAGTTGTTGATAGGATGGTTCAGTTGCCTGATAACTGACGGAGTTACTCCAGTACTTTGTGTTTTGCTCACGATTCCCCTAGCTGCTGCGATGAGATTTCAGCTCAGGACATCGGGTCAACAGCCAACTCTTTTGGCTGCTAGTCCAAGAATGTAACCATATCCCTTGATCTGTGATGCTGGGTGCTGGGGTATTACTCGCCTGAGTCCACAGGTCATGTATGCTCCGTAAGCACGTCTCCCAACCAGCACGTCCTTGGGATGAAGATGATGATCATACTTGTGTTACTCTGGCTGTGCTGCTGCTTCAGCACAATTTGATTAAAGTTTGGGGCACAGTCTGCACAGAAGACGTTAACCTTTGATACAAGGGTTCATTTTAAGGTGTAAACTATTTTGTAGAGTATTTTATTAAAAACATACTCATTTGAAAAGAGAGACGAAAGAATGAAAATTCAGAGTAATTCAGGGAATATTAGATTTTATCTAGGAATATAATGCTGTTCTCAGATAAATATTGATACAATTGGTACTTTTGTTGTTGTTTCTTCAGCAACTATTGACAGATGTTCGTAGAATTAACATTGTGATGAGCCCAACACAATCCACATTTCCTTGATTATCGTTCGCTTCTGCATATCATGCATTCATTTGTCCTATGGACCGTCTGTATGTCTTCTTCCCCTTTCCTCTGACTCTCAGTTTGAAGAAGGGTCTTGACCTGAAACCTTACCTATTCCTTTTCTGCAGAAATGCCTGACCCGCTGAGTTGCTCCAGCTTTTTGTGTCTGTCTGTTTGACAACCTTCTAACTTTTTACCATTGGCATGCACCTTCTGCCTCGAAATTTAAAAATGTTGATGTTAGAAATCTGCAATAAAAACTGAGAATACTTCAAACATTCAGTAAGTCAGGCAGCATTTGTGGAAAGAAAAAACAAGAGATAACATTTCAGGTCAAAGAACGTTCATCATTATAAATGGTCTCCAGCCTGAAACATTAAGCCTGTTTCTCTTTCCACAGACACTGCCTGACTTGCTGGGTGCTTTCAGCATTTTGTGTGTGGTGGTACTTGTCAGACACTGATGTGCAGCCTGTTTTCATGGAGGCAAACTGAGCTCACAACTACAAGAGATCAGCGTGCTGTCTGACTCCGTCCTATCCAGATTTGCCACCTTGTGTGTAAAATATGGAATTGAACGAGTGAGCACCTATTGTTGTACAGCTTTTTGAATGTGCTCTTCCTTGCTTTGAATCCACTCTGCGATTCTGAGCTACAATAATGGCAGCTTTGGAGGATCCTGGGAAGCACGTTGGCCAATATATTTATATAAGGAGCGCTTTCAATTTTTACCTTGTTCTCGATTTTCCCTTTCCATTTGAACATGCCAACAATAGTTGTACATTCAATTTCTGAAGAACTGAATCAGCCTAAAGGCTGAGGGGCTAATACAATATCTCGCAACTATATCATTGGCGTCTCGAGATACATCGTGGATGTAAATGAACTTTGTATTCTAATGATTGATTTATCAATTAGAAGTCCGACTGCAAATTTAGGAGCGACAAGGTTGTTGCCAAGGTCAGTAAGTACTGCACGCTCAGAAAAAACGAAACAGCTCTGGCAAAAGGCGTGACTAAGTTTGGACCAATTTCAATTGCTATTGATGCAAGCCTTAAATCGTTCCAGTATTATAAAGAAGGTAAGAAACAGAAATTATCCATTCCAGGGATTATGTTTAATAGAAAGTAGAATTATATTAAATGTCACACTTCCTCTGCTAACTTGTTTATCATTAATAATTTCTGTTGAATATTTATAATTCAAACCGTATTAACTTTCCATCACAGTCAGGATTTATCACTGCTTAGCACTTGCTATCTTGTGCTGCCACAAGCCACCTGTCCATTCCAGCATTCACATTTTCCATAGCGTCCCTTTCATGGTAGCACTTACTATTTTTCCCTCGCCCTGAATAAAGATTTCACAAGACCTGCACTCAAAATACAACCCAACCATTTCTTCCTATCACTGCCATGATGGAAAAATATCCTCCACTCCTGCATCAAATCATTGAAATAGCACTTTAACTTCTGTGACCAGTCACTCTTCTTATCAATTTTTGTATTCCTGTTTGGTAAAACATAGACTTCAACTAACATATGATTAGAATATTCAAAAATACAATAGGGTTGAATTTGTTGTTATTAAACCAAACTTGGGGATAGAAAACACAACAGAAATGTATTAACTAGATAAAGAGAAAGGGTTCAGTAAAAAGGATTGGCACGTGCTTGCATTCCAGCCTGCCCTTGTGCTCATGTAGTAGAACAATGTGAGTGATGAAAATCTGACTCAAAGGACCACCATCAGTTTCATTGTTTTTTTCAAAATCATTTCTTGACTTTTTGAGGTAAAATCAATTCCACTCATGTCATTATTTGTGGATATTTTGTGCAAAGAACAATAGGCAACTTTATTTATCATGTATAGATTAGAATTAACTATTGACAAGTTGCACAGAATGATCAAGTACAAAATTGTGCTTACAGTTGTGAAAAGATTCCCAGGTTTCTCACGTGTTTGACTGACATTGCACTGACTAAAATGTATCCAAACAGAAATGCAAACAATAAATGTATCACTGAACAATATAGCGAGTGGCCTTTTCACATTCTAGATTATAAAAAACATTATGAAAATCAATTATTTTGGGAAGAATCCAAAAGAATATGTATTGTTCCATAAATTGTCTTGCTTGAATGCAGGCTAATGGTGCTTGAGACAGCTGAAGTCTGAGCTGGGCCTTTTAACTCCTGGCTTCTTGGCTGAGTTCCCCCAACTGCCTAATCCCCAGAAAAAGATTGAGAACATGTGTTCAGCTTTAGTCAGCAAATTTTGCAGTGATTTGGAAATTGATGTTAGGTGCTTGGGAGAAGGTAACCACCAGAGCATTAGCCAAGGAAAGTGGAGGTGGAATACAAAGCGAAGGTTGGAGGGCACAGATTCAACACAGCAAATGTATATTGGGATTTCACATTACAAACATGAACATTGTGGGTTTATAATGGAAATGTAGGAAACAGTATCAGAATTGTGACAAACAAAAGTGAACTGAATTGCAGAGTGCATGATAATTGCATGGCAAGATATTACAAAGAACAATCCCTTGTCAATACATGTTCTTCAATCATATAAATAAATGTTTCTTATCAGGAATCTACTATGATCCACAATGCTCCAATCAATATGTGAACCATGCATTGCTGGCAATTGGATATGGCATAGAAGATGGAGACAATTATTGGCTTATTAAAAACAGGTATGTACCCTAAAAGAATATGTTTCCATTTGTGGAAATGTGCAGATCTAAGGGTCTTTGGTATTGTTTTATCACTTATACATCCAGGGAATCCAAAGGAGTTTCTTTATCTAATGCATGGAAACACGTAGAATAAGCTGCCACTAGGGATACCTGAGACATAGTTGGATAATCTCACGAGGGAAAAAGTACCAGAAAGATATATTTAAATAGAGGCTCTTGTAGGACATAAACATGACACAGATCAGTTGTACTAAATGGTATTGTAAACTTTGAGACAATATGTTGAACATAAGATAATATGTTTATGTGATTTAAAGTGTCAATGGCAAAGTTGGATGATATTGCCGAGATCCTCGACTGTATCCAGTCCATTTCCAGCATTTGGCCTTCTCCTAGTCTCAGAACTAGGGATTCCTTTTGTCCTTACCATCCATCCCACGAGTCTTCACGTTCATTGGATTATCAACTTCTCCAACATGTTCCTCCTCTTTCCGTTTCATCATTCCAGGACAGTCTGTTGTTCGATCCATACCTTCTCTTTCCCACAACTGGTGCTACAACACCTGTGCCTGCACCTCTTCCCTGCTCACCCTCCAAACTCTTAAACATGCAGAAGATGTGAATCAGTTATGTCCTTGTTCTTCGTTCAATATTCACTGCTTAATGTTATCCTATTTTATTAAATTAAGGGTATCTAAATTGTGCACAGTACTCCAGGCTTCACCTGTCTAGTTGTACTAATATTTTCCTATTTCTATACTCCGATCCCCTTGTAAAGAGAAACAAATAGACATTTGTTTTCCCAATTATTTGTATACTTGCCTATGAACATTGTGTAAGTCATACAGAACACCTAGATTTTTTTGTATTCCATTCATTTACTCTGTCGTATGGAGAGTGTACTTGGGCTTCATGAAGATTCATGATATTGAAAATTTTGGAATATAGACAATAGACAATAGGTGCAGGAGTAGGTCATTAGGCCCTTTGAGTCAGCACCGCCATTCATTGTAATCATGGCTGATCTTCCACAATCAGTACCCCGTTCCTGCCTTATCCCCATATCCCTTAATTCTACTATCTTTAAGAGCTCTATCTAAGCAAAGAACAATCTGCTGGAGGAACTAGGCGAGTCTATCAGAATTGATGGGGAGGGGGAGTAATGACCAATATTTCAGGTAGAGATCCTGCATCAGGATTGAGAGTGGAAAGGAAAGATAGCCAGTACAAAGAGGAGGGGGTGAAGAGTGAGATAGGGGCCAGTAGATGGACCAAGGAGGGGTGAGGGACAACAGGCAAATGAGGCTAGATGGGGGAGGAGCATAAGTGGAATTGGGAGACCGAGATATTCTCATTCCTGATGCAGGGTCTCAACCTGAAACATCCGTCATATCTTTGCCTCCACAGACGCTGTTTGATCTGCTGTGTTCTTCCAAAACTAATTTCTTGACCTCGGCCTCTTTTGCATCAATGCAGAGGAAAATTAATTCAAGGGTTGTGATTTCTTCCTGGACCACAGTGACCACTGTGACATTTCGCTAATGGACAAAAAAGTCCCCAGGCAACCAGGCTAGCTCCGGGATACCATGGCGATTCATACTGTTAACCCCACCTAGTTTCAGATGCTTCTCATTCTCACCCAACTCTGATTTGAAAGCTTGTGGCAAATCCATACTCAACACTCTGACAAACAACTTATGACAGAGGTCAAAGAGAACTTTTTGACTCTTAACCTAACCTTATGTTTTCCAAAGCGTATTGATACATGCTCATTCTGCTCAGCAATATAATTCTACTGAACTTTGTGCTTTGACATTTTAAAGATCCCAAGCACATCCAGACAAAATCCACTTTTGCAATGCACCACTTCTTCGAGCTTAACACTTGAACGGAACTGTGATATTGACACCAGTTTATTTCTTCTTTTTCAGCTGGGGCACAACATGGGGTGACCTTGGTTACTTGAAACTGGCGAAGGACAAGGGCAATCATTGTGGAATTATCAATTATATCGTCTATCCACTCGAGTAAGAGCACCTGCAACCAACCAGACCTTCCAAACACGGCCTGAAACATTTTGGAAAGTTCTCCGCTGTTGCTTATTAATTTCTATACCGTTGCTTTAACTGTCTGCGGCAAATGCATACACATGTTCAAGAGAATAAAAGTAGTTTCTGTATATTCTGCAGTGTGACATTAAGGGCAAACTAATCAAACATTACTTAGTGACAATGTTATTCAACCTGTGTCGAGGCAATGGGTTGCAACATTGAACAATTAATAAAAGCTACTGGCAATCATTTCAACTGTATCATCATTTCAAGCTTAATGATCAATTTTGCCTTTCACTTTCCATCAATGACCTGGTTTAATTAAAAACTGAATGTCCTATAATTACTAACAAATAACAAGGTGCATTAAATATAAGTCTGAACCTTTTTCTAAACTTTGATTCCTTAAATTCCTTTCTAACATTTCTACTGAATCAGCTTCCACCACACTTCCAGACATCATTATATAATGTTCCTCATGCTATCCTTGGCTTAGCCAAACTAACTTCTAAAATCTAATGTATACATAGAATTGCTGTTGATATTATCAGTCAAACATGAACAGTGGAAATTGCTAGCCATTTGTCCAGTAGAAAGTGCCATTTGCACTAAAATAATGGGCTGTAGATTTATCGGGTGGAAGATGATTCTATTCATGATCCAAACTATTTGCAGCATCAACTGCAGTGACACCCACCTTTTTTACACAGTTTCAGACCAGCTAGTATTTCAGAGTATTGACAGTGAACTTGGCAGTGAACCTCTGTGTATGATCTTGGAACTATCTAAATTCTAAGGAGATTTACCTGATTTCATCCCCAAAGTAATATCATTACACTTAATACATAACATAATTAAATAAATCATTCCTAGAAGAAAATTATTAAAAAATTATCCAGACTGGATATATATCCAGCTATATAAATCACTGTTCCATCGTCACCATCAAAATCCTGGAACATCCCACCTAACAACATGGGAGTACATTCAATGGAAGTCTAACAGATTCAAAAGCATAACCCAACCCCACCATCAAGAACTATGAGGAAGAAATGTCAATTGATAATTAAACAATTGTACCACAACTAAAATTGATTTCAACAAAATTTTTGTTTAATTATCTTCAAAGTTTATATTTGCATTTATTTAAAAAGATTGTTTTTTCCTCATTTAAGTGTCTTGTCTTACTTGTCTTGCAAGACTTGTTTTACCTGTTGTCCTCCACCATGGGGCGCCTATGAGGTGAGACTGCAGGTTGTGAGGTTTGTGATGTTTTACAGCTTTAATCCAGATTTACTATGGAAGCTGAAGATTTTAGGTGCTACGTAATCATGGGGCGGGTGCAACTTTAACAAAATAAGGGATAAAAGCTAAAATATACTCTACCAAGTAATTTATCGAAGATTTTATTCCCTGTTTTTAGATACTAACTTCAATGGTATCTTCATTGTTCAAAGTTTAGTCAAAACTCTTCCTGTAACCACGAGATTTGCAATCAATTTTGCACTAAATGACTGCTAGGCGCCAATACTAACCCCTCTCTCTGCTGAATTGTCAGCTCTTAGGTAAAGAATAAATAGGCTCTTATTTGATGTGGTTCATGCCGAGATAAATCACAGCTAAGTTTTACACCTTTAATTAATAGTCCGGGATCTATCTCAGAAATCCACATGTGGATGTTACACAAAACTAAGATTTGCATGGACCCAAAAAGTTATTCTTGTCCAGACGTTAGGTGGCAGTCCAGCATAAATTTGGATTGGATTGGAATTGCCACCTATCCTCAGGATAAGTGAGAGAAGGAAGCCTTAAAGCCTTGTTTAACATTCAGCAAGATTATGGCTAAACGTAATTTTAGTTTAAATCTTTTTATTTGAATTTTGAATTTAACAGCAATTTGCATACATACAATGATAACAGACAGTGATAATCAGGACATAATTGTACAACAGTATGTAAACGACCCTTAAAACCCTTACCCTTACCCTTACCCACCCTCGCCACCCGGGAACAAACAACACTCACATACGTACACATCCACACAAATACGATAAAAAAATAAATTAAATAAAAATAAAAAATAAAATAAACAAATAAATAAATAAATAAATAAATAGATAAATAAATGGAGATAAAATTAAAAAAGATTTTTTTAAAAAATAATTTTGGGGAGGGAGGGGGGGGGGGGGGGGGAGGGGTTGAGGGGATAGCAGCTGCAATAAGACAGAGCTGTGATAGAGGGCACTCAGTCCTCTTCCGAGTCCGGAAACAAGTTAAGAGAGTTAACAAGTTCCAGGAAAGGGTTCCATGTATCTAGGAATGTCTTGGTAGAGCCTTTGAGAGAGAACCTAAGTTTTTCAAGCTTTAAGTTGTAGAGCACCTCCTTGATCCAGCGGGCGTGTGTCGGGGGACAGGTAAGTCTCCAGTTAAGCAAAATCAGTCTCCGGGCTAACAGGGTTGTAAAAGCCAGGACCCGCTTCAACGCAACAGAGAGGTTAGTGTTGGGGGGAATACCAAAAATAGCTGACAGTGGGGTTGGAGGAATAGTCTGGCCATAGGCTCTGCTTAGCACGTCGAAAGCACTCCTCCAAAAGGTTGCTAGCTTAGGGCAAGACCAAAACATATGACTATGGTTGGCAGGAGATTGATTACATCTGTTGCAGGTGTCTTTAACAGCGGGGTATATTCTAGATAATCTTGCGTTTGTGTAGTGGACTTTGTGAAGGACTTTGCATTGGATTAGGCCATGACGGGCACATATGGAGGAAGAATGGATCAAATCCAAGGCAGAGTCCCATTGCTGGTCTGTTAGTTTCGTATTCAGCTCGCCCTCCCACGCAGCTTTTAATGAGGTATAAGGTTTCAATATAACCGACCCTAACAAGTTGTACAAAAAAGAGATGCATTTCTTCCGGTTGGGATCTAGAGCTAGGATGGAATCGGTCAGGGTTTCAGGGGGACGATTTGGGAAATGGGGGAATATCTTCTTCACAAAATTCCTAATCTGGAAAAAACGAAAAAGGTGTGAGTTTGGGTGGCTATAGTTGTACGATAGCTCCGCAAAAGACGAAAAAATACCATCCTTGTATAGGTTTTTGATACTACTGATGCCATTACTATGCCAGGTTTTGAATGCGGAGTCTGTACTTGAAGGTTTAAAGATGTGATTTTTAAGCAGTGGGGTCAAGATGGAAGGGCCTTGTAAACCAAAGTTTTTCCTAAATTGACTCCATATCTTGAGCGAGAGGGACGCAATTGGGCCTGCACCCGCAGATGTTATAGAAAGGGGGAGTTGAGAGCATAGGACAGACCGCAACGGGAGATGTGAACTCGCCTTTTCCATGTGTACCCAGGTCGGTAGGTGGTCGCAATCATCATTCATCCAGTACAGGATTTGATGTTAGCAGCCCAGTAGTATCGCCTAAAGTCAGGAAGTGCCAAACTACCCCATAAAAATTTAGATATTCTCCTTTCTAATTTATCAAAAAAAGATTTAGTGATAAATATAGGAACATGCTGGAAAAGGTACAGGAATTTGGGTAGGACGACCATCTTGACCAGATTTATCCGGGCCGCGAGGGATAACGGTAAGACTGACCAGCGGTCAAAGTCTCTTTCAGCTTTCTCAACCAGAGGCAGGAAGTTTGTGCGGAACATATCAAATATAGGTATTGTGATAAAAACGCCGAGGTAGCGAAATCCGTCCTCCGCCCATTTGAATGAGGTTAAAGAGCGAGGGAGCTGCTTAGCCAATGAGTTAATCGGTAATAGTTCACTTTTTTGGTAGTTAAGTTTATAACCAGAGTACACCCCAAACCGTTCTAAAATATTCATAATCACAGGGAGAGAGCTGACTGGATTCGAGATGTACAGGAGCAGGTCATCCGCATACAATGAGACTTTATGAATTGTGTCAAACCGTGTGATACCTTTAAAGCCCTTCTCTGAGCGTAACCAGACCGCCAAGGGTTCTATCGCGACAGCAAACAGAAGTGGTGATAACGGGCAACCCTGCCTGGTACCTCTCCGAAGGGGGAAGTAGGGCGACAGTGTGTCGTTTGTTTGTACTGAGGCCACCGGGGACGAGTATAATAGGCTGACCCAATGAATGAAACTGTTACCGAGGCCAAACCTGTCCATCGCCTCGTATAGGTACTTCCACTCGACCCTGTCGAAAGCTTTTTCGGCGTCGAGGGAGACCACTATCTCCGGGGTCTCACTACTTGGTGAATGGATGATGTTAAGGAGACGCCTAGTATTGTGGGAGGACTGTCGGCCTGGCATAAACCCTGTTTGATCTAATGAGATAATAAAGGGCATCACTTGTTGAAGACGGAGCGCAAGAACTTTAGAGAGGATTTTGAGGTCCACATTCAAGAGTGAAATTGGTCTATAGCTACTACAAAGCAGGGGATCTTTCTCCTTTTTAAGAATTAGGGAGATAGTAGCCAACGACAAGGTGGGCGGTAGGCGACGATGTAAAAACGCCTCATTGTACATATCTCTCAGGACTGGTGCGAGGAGAGCAGAGAAAGCTTTGTAATATTGTACAGTGAAGCCGTCAGGGCCGGGTGACTTTCCGCTTTGCAGCGATGTGATGGCTGCTTGGACCTCAGTGACAGTTATGGGACCACCTAAGACTCTCGTGGCTTCATCGTCAATTCGGGGAAACGTCATACAATGGAACATGTCATCTGCAGTGGGAGTGTGTTATTCCCTGATCAAAAAAAGTTTTTTTTTCCCTAACTGGGAAATAGTCACCAATAGTCACCACTATCTTTATTTGAAACTGTCATTGCTAACAAATATTGAGAAACATATTTGCCCAAATTAATATCCCCTGGTTTTGCGGTCAAGTAGAAATTGTAAAAAAAGTGAAATGCAATCCTGGCTGGGTTTTCTCAATATTTAAAAATGGAATAGTTGGTGTGCAGGTACAGCAGGCAGTGAAGAAAGCTAATGGAATGTTGGCCTTCATAACAAGAGGATTTCAGTATAGGAGTAAAGAGGTTCTTCTGCAGTTGTATAGGGCTCTGGTAATACCACATCTGGAGTATTGTGTACAGTTTTGGTCTCCTAATTTGAGGAAGGACATCCTTGTGATTGAGGCAGTGCAGCGTAGGTTCACAAGATTGATCCATGGGATGGCGGGACTGTCATATGAGGAAAGATTGAAAAGACTAGGCTTGTATTCACTGGAGTTTAGAAGGATGAGGGCGGATCTCATAGATACATATAAAATTATAAAAGGACTGCACAAGCGAGATGCAGGACAAATGTTCCCAATGTTGGGCGAGTCCAGAACCAGGGGCCCCAGTCTTAGAATAAAGGGGAGGCCATTTAAGACTGAGGTGAGAAAATACTTTTTCACCCAGAGTTGTAAATTTGTGGAATTCCCTGCCACAGAGGGCAGAGGAGGCCAAATCACTGGATGAATTTAAGAGAGAGTTAGATAGAGCTCTAGGGGCTAGTGGAATCGAGGGATATGGGGAGAAGGTAGGCATGGGTTATTGATTGGGGACGATCAGCCATGATCACAATGAATGGCGGTGCTGGCTCGAAAGGCCTTCTCCTGCACCTATTTTCTATGTTTCTATGAAATTTCCCAAAATATAAATTATAACAAAGTCTTTTTTCTGATGCTTATTCACTCTCATCTGTATTTGACTCCAGACCCATAGCAATGTGCTTAACACAAATCTCACATTTGGACCATTGCTGCTACAGAAAATGGATAAAACCAAATACTCCACATGGGATTGACCAAATCAGCAAATTCAGACATGGTGAAGGCTTCCCCAACACAATTGACCTTGCAAACACCAACTCACAAACATTTTGGGATTAGATTTGTACCACGGACTAGTCACATCACAGCCTGACATAGTTGTCTTCTCAGAATCATACTTTAAAGACAATCTGCCAGACTCCTTCATTACGATTCTTGGTTACGTTTTGTACCACTGCCAAGATAGATCCATCAGAAGAGGCCACATTGTGGTTTCCAGGCAGCAGCAAGGAGTAGCCCTTGAAGTTCTCAACATTGACTTAAAATCCTATGAAGTCCCCTGGCACCAGGTGAAACTGGCAAACAAACATCCTCCTGATTATCACCTTCCTTCCTCCCTCATCTGATGAATCAAAGCCCTTTCACATTGAACAACATCAGGAAATAGCACTACAAATAACAATGAGGCAGAATGTAGTCTGGGGTGGGACTTCAAGTTATAGTGGTAGCACCATTAGGAACTGAGATGTCTAATTCCTGATCAACATATCAGCCAGGTTATGTTTATGAAAGTGTGTCATCACAAGAGATATTAAAAAAATAAACTGCTGGAAGAGCACAATGGATCAAGCAGCAACTGGAGGCAAAGGGATGGTTGACACTTCGGGACAATAGATAAAATTGCAAATTGACCTGAGTGTGTAGGATAGCACTAGTGTATGGGGTGATTGCTGGTCGGCACGGACTGTGTGGGCCTTAGGGTCTGTATCACGCTTCATGTTGGGACGACAGATGGTGCAATGGGCTAAGTGTTCGGCTGGCGACCGGAAGGTGGCCGGTTCGAATCCCGCTTGGAGTGCATACTGTCGTTGTGCCCTTGGGCAAGACACTTCACCCACCTTTGCCTGTGTGTGAATGTGTGTGAGTGATTGGTGGTGGTCGGAGGGGCCGTAGGTGCAGAATGGCAGCCACGCTTCCGTCAGTCTGCCCCAGGGCAGCTGTGGCTACAGAAGTAGCTTACCACCACCGAGTGTGACTGAGGAGTGAATGAATAATGCGATGTAAAGCGCCTTGAGTATTAGAAAGGCGCTATATAAATCCCATCCATTATTATTATTATTAAAGTCTACAATACGTGTTTCAATAGTCAGATAATAGTGGGGAAGAAGCGGTCCTTGAATCTAATGGTATGTGCTTTCAAACTTTTTTTATCTTCTGCATAATGGGAGAGGAGAGAAGAGGGAATAACTGTGCTTTGAGTGGTCCTTAATTATGTTTTGTAAACGAGTTGTACCTTATTCATCTAGGCCCAATCGTTTGCTGATTCTGCATGGATTTTTAGATGAAAATGTGCACTTTTTCCACACAAATTTCCTAGTCTCTCAATTGATCAGAGCTGGAAAGCCATATCAGCTTCAGGTAAGACAAAATATGGTGAAAATTAAATAAACTGCAGATGCTTCTATACGTATAACATCAGGTCATTTACTCTGAAATATTAACTTTGTTCCCCTTGGCACAAATACTATCTGACCTGCTCAATATTTTAAGCACTATGCTTTATTTCAGTTTTTTGCATCTGCTAAATGTTGCTTTTGGTTTTGCTTTATGAATAATTAGTTGTCTGTTGCCACAGATTTACCCCAATGAACGACAGTATTCGCTGCCCTGAGTCTGGAGAGCACTGTGAGATAATGCTGCTACACTTCCTACAGGAATACCTCTGAGAAAGAAAAATGATCAACAATTAAGAAATACAATAAATGATTTTAGACCATTGCTGATATTCAGTTCCTGGTGACTTGCTTTTGTCAAACAACATATTTGCCAACCTCGCCAACACCCCAGAAATCTTCAATCATATCTACATCAGTTTACCATTTTCCTTATAACATCAGTTCTGAGCAAGGGGATAAAATGAATTTTTCAACTGTGATTTGATATGGCTTGCTAGCCTAAATTTTGGTTAAATTTACATGAATTGTAACAATACAGCATGGAGTTGGTGTTGATTCACCTAAACTATTTACAGGCCTTAAACTCCATTATGATTGGGAGTGAGTATAAAGATCTAAATATTTATTCTCTCAACTTTGAAAGATATGTCCAAACCTGCTGTTGGGAATTTGACCAGCTTTGTTTTAAAAAAAGAACACTCTCTGGCTGTTTGGGTTAGCAGCCATGTTTCTGAAATTCATCCCCCTAGGAACTTGGTTTCACAATGCCATTCAGTAAAATACTTATTTTAACCTCTACAAGCTGCACCACCCAGGGAGTGTGTTTCTGGGCACGAACCAACTACAACTTTGCTGAGTATTCAAAATGTGTATTAAAAGAAAATATTTTTATGAATTCTTATTCTTTTATAATGAGTGTATGGCATTGTAACTCATTAAATAATTGTATCGCTTAATTCAATCTGCATCTCAAATTCTTTACCGGCTTTAACCTTTTTAATCCTGAATCATCAGGCTTTTTAGTCCGGTTTCATAGATTTTGGCTGTCCTTGGGTTCCTCGTGAAACTGGCAGTTCTTAAAATCACATAATCTGTGTCTAAAACATGGAAGAAGCCGCAAGACAATCCTGTATATCCTCAATCCTGTCCTCATCCAACAGCAGTAACTTTCATTTTAATAAAGGGATTAACATGTTAAAATGTGCATTTTCGTAGACCTGTCAGGGGAAAAAAAATAATGCTCAGGCAAACAAAGGTAAACTATTCAATGAATTAAAGTGTGATCAAAATGGTGGATTTGCAGGGGTCCCGTGAAGATCTGAGGGCAAGGTAGGAAAGAATGAAGGAAAATTAAGCATGATGTTGTATGGTAACTTGATATTATAGTCTGGGAAAACCCTGGGCGTTTGTTTTAAAGTTGAACCAACAATGGAACATTAGGTCAATGATCATGTTTTTAAAACAGCAATGCGCAATTTTGGAAGGAAGCAAACTTAATTTTAATGATGAGACCTGAAATCCCATGGCTTATTCCAATGATCATCTCTAACACCATTTAGTGAAGACACATAGTAGTCATCAAGAAATTGGGTAAATGCCAGAATTGTGCGTGCATAAATCCTTATTACTTATTTCTAGTTACAGCTTTGTTTTATTGAACGTCCAGGTTGTGTAAAAGCCATAGCTGTAACTGAGGAAAAAGAAAATCATGAGGAAAAGTAAATGGTGACATGGTACCTGGAATATATTGTATTGGTAGACAAAAGTGCTGGAGAAACTCAGCGGGTGAGGCTCTCACCAGGCTCTCTTCAATACCCTGTAACACTGCTCTCTCCCCCCATCCCCCCCACTCGTAACAAGGGCAGAGTCCCCCTAGTCCTCACCTTTCACCCCACTAGCCGTCACATACAACAAATAGTCCTCCGTCATTTTCACCACCTCCAACATGACCCCACCACTCGCCACATCTTCCCATCTCCCCCCCGTCTGCTTTCTGCAAAGACCGCTCCCTCCGTAACTCCCTTGTCAATTCTCCCCTTCCCTCCCGTACCACCCCCTCCCCGAGCAATTTCCCTTGCAACCGCAAGAGATGCTACACTTGTTGCTTTACCTCCCCCCTCGACTCCATTCAAGGACCCAAGCAGTCGTTCCAGGTGTGACACAGGTTCACCTGCACCTTCAACCTCATCTATTGCATCAGCTGCTCTAGATGTCAGCTGATCTACATCGGTGAGACCAAGCGTAGGCTTGGCGATTGTTTCGCCGAACACCTCCGCTCGGTCCGCAATAACCAACCGGATCTCCCTGTGGCTCAGCACTTCAACCCCCCCTCCCATTCCAAATCTGACCTTTCTGTCCTGGGCCTCCTCCATGGCCAGAGAGAGCACCACCGGAAATTGGAGGAGCTGCACCTCATAGTGCAGCTTGGGCAGTTTGCACCCTAGCGGCATGAACATTGACTTCTCCAACTTCCGGTAGCCCTTGCTGTCTCCTCCCTTGTCAGCTCTCTCTCCGTCCTCTGGCTTCACCTCTTTCTTTCTCCTTTCCTTTCCCCGCCCCACCCCCCACCCTACATCAGTCTGAAGAAGGATTTCGGCCCGAAACATTGCCTATTTCCTTCGCTTCATGGATGCTGCCTCACCCGCTGACTTTCTCTAGCACTTTTGTCTACCTTCGATTTTCCAGCATCTGCAGTTCCTTCGTAAACACATATATTGTATTGGTCTGGTTTCCATGCCATAGAAATTATTTTAGGTAGAGTGCCACAGGGGTTCACCAGATTGATTCCTGAAATGGGGTGGGATGGGTAGAGAAATTGGCAGTGATCTTATTGAAACATACAGAGCATTTACAGGGCTTAAGTTTAGTTGAGATTACTTGGCTATGACCAGATTGATGAAAACAGAGTGCGGACCTAGAGAGTTGGATTCGGATGGGTGTGTAAAAGCATTGAGTAACTCCATATGTCAAGTAATCCTGATATTTAAAGTCCCACACTGCATTGTATTAAATTTTAATTCGGTTTAGAGATACAGCATGGAAATGAGCTTTTCAACCCACCACGTGCATGCGGACCTGTTCATATTTGTTCTATGTTATCTTACTTTTCCCACCTACTTCCTACACATCTGGGACAATTTTGCAAAGGACAATCAACATATAAACCGGCACGTCTTTGGGATGTGGGAGAAAACCGGAGCACTCAGAGGAAACGCACATGGTCAAGGGAGAAGCTGCAAACTCCACACCAACAGCACCCTAGATCAGAATTGAACCCAGTCTCTGGCATTGTGCGGTAGTGGCTGCACCACCTTCACCAATGTTCTCTTGCGTTCATTATTCATTTGGTAATAAACATTTTTACAATTGCAGATGTCCACTTGCCTTTTTGGAAATTAACCTGTTATAGGCTGACGATGCAATTTGGCAGTACAAATGAATCGAGAACATATTCCATGAATGGTAAGGTTGCAGGGAGTATTATGGAACCAAGGGACCTGAGTGTGCAATCCCAAAGATCCTTGAAGGTGCAGGCTGATAACGTGGATACGAAGGCATTAGTTGAGGGACTATAAAGCTCCCAACTTTATTATAGGCCCCCAAATAGTCAAGGAGAATTAGAGGAACCAATATGCCAGAAGCTTGCAGTCAGCTGCAAGAATAATATAGTTACTATAGCAGGGGATGTTAACGGTCTTGATATAGACTAGGACTGTCATAGTGCCAAGGTCTTCGATGGGGTGGAATTCATCAAGTCTGTTCAAGACTGTTTCCCCCAGACAATATATAGAGTGCCTCCAGGGAGAGAACAAAGTTTGTCCTACTCTTAAAGGGAAATTGGGCAGGGCGAGTGACTGAGATGACAATGTGGAAGTTTTAAAAATATTTTCTAACTGATTTCTATGTATGCATGTTCCTGTTAGAGTGAAGGGCAAGGCAGGCTGGAGTAAGGGACCCTGGATGATGAGAGAAATTGAAACAAAAAGGAGGCATAGATCAGATACATGCAGCTGGGGTCAAGCATTTTGCTGGAGGAGTATACTTGAGAAAATCAAGAGGCAAAACTGGGGCATGAAACAGCTCTGGCAGATAAGATTAAGGAGAATCCAAAGAGATTTTATAAATATATTAAAGGAAAAATGGTAACTAGAGAGAATAGTGTAACTCAGAAACCAACGTGGTCCTCTGTGTGTGGAGCCACAAGAGATGGGCAAGATTCTCAATTAATGTTTCTGTTTTTTGTTGAAAGACATGAAGACTAGGGAACTGGAGAAAGTTAATAATGATGTCTTAAGGCTAGTCATGTTGCATCGAGGAAGTGCTGGATATCCTAAGACGTATGAACGTAGATAGATCTCTGGGGCCTGATCAGATCTATCCAAGGACACTGGAGGGTGGCTAACATTGTCCCTATTAAAGAAGAGCTTTATTTTTTTTTTAAACCTGGGAACTATAGATTAGTAAGCCTAACATCTGTGGTAGGAAAGTTACCACAGAGAATTCTGAAGGATAAGGTATACATGTACTTGGTAAAACGGGTTGATTGTGGATAGTCAGCGCAATTTTATACGTGAGAGATCGTGTCTCATGAATTTGATTGAGTTTTTTGAACAAAATAACCAAGGTGGCGGGGGTTGTAGATTTATTAGTCTATATGGAGTCCAGGAAGGCCTTTGATAAGGTTCTGCGTGGTAGGCTGCTCTGGAAGGTTAGATCGGGATGGGAGATTGCAACCTTCACGTGATCTGCCCTGTTTCGACGAATGCAATCAACCTGGTGTGCACAATCAAATAAGATCAAACAGAACAAGTTATCCTACAACTTTATGCTGTGCACGCCATACGCAAGAAGAAGACGTAGAAGAAGGTTAGGGAGAGCTATTTAACTGGGTGCAGAATTGGGTTGATGGCAGGAAGCAGAGAGTTGTGGTGGAAGGTTGTTTTTCGTACTAGATCACTCTGTTTGGGCCCAGTACTAATCTCTGAGGCACACCACTTATCAGAAGGATCTTGTCCGATAAACAACCTTCCACCACTACCCTATGCCTTTTGTCAACTATATCAAGGATTTGGATAAGAATGTAAAATGCACAATTGGTAAGTTTGTAGATTGCACTAAAATAAGTGGTGTTGAGAACGTCCCTCTGACTCTATCCTTTCCATCATTATCCCTGCACGCAGTCACCAGTGTAATTAAAATCCATTATCTTGTTACAGTTGTAACATTTTATTGAAAGATATGTCACTTATTTTCTCGGCAAACATCATAAAGAAGCATTAATTGTTTATTGTGTTGCAATTTTATTGTGTTGCAAGAAGAATCATAGAATCTTGAGCAATTTATTCCTCAAATGAGGTGAAGCTGGAAGAACTAGGAGAATGAGTTGTTAGATTTCAGATAATTTCTTAACATTCTTACCAATAGTTGGGTTAGTTCGTTATAACCTCTTAACCACAATTACCAAACATATTTCATTTTTGGTGCCATTTGACCTTTCTGTAGTGGTTTTATGCCCTGTGTCACTACACCCTGTGCTCAAACCATACGCCTGCAGAAAATGATGAACATGAAACTGGCTGTGTAGTGCTTGCTTTCCTGGAGCCATGAGAGTCAATTTTCATCCATTCTGTATGCCACGTAGACATACAGAATGGAAACGGGTCCTTGGGCACACCATGTCCATGCTGACCATCGATCATCTGTTCACACCAGTTCTATGTTATTCTTCATTCGGATTTACTCCCTAACATATTAGGGGCAATTTTTACAGAAGCCTATTAACCCACAAACCGGCATGTCTTTGGGATATGGAAGGAAACCAGAGTACCCGGAGAAAACCCATGCGGTCACAGGGAGAACGTGTACACTTCACAGACAGCACCCGAGGTCAGGATCGAACTAGCTTTTCTGTCGCTGCGAGGCAGCAGCTCCACCAGCTGTTCCATTATGTCGCCAGTGTTTACAGCAAGACTCAAGCCCACATTGTTGATGCAATTTACACATCTCTACCTGTTATCCCTCTCACTCCCAACTCCAATCCCCTCTTCCCCAGCTGGATCCATCTGTCCATCATCCTTCACCCTCATTGTTCCACCTAGCAGATACTGGCACGTATCTCACTTCTCAGCTCTTTATACTATCTATCTTCCCTCCACTCTGTCCTGATGCAGGGTCTCAACTCAAAACATGAACAATTTATTTCCCTCCACAGATGCTTTTTATACCACAGAAAGTGGGATCACTCAGTTTCCCACATATTGTATGCATTAGCTATACAAATAGGTAGTTGGTGCTTTAAGGTCATAAGTGATAGGAGTAGAATTAGGCCATTTGGCCCATCAAGTCTACGCCATACAACCATGGCTGATCTGTCTCTCCCTCCTAACCCCATTCTCCTGCCTTCTCCTCGTAACCTCTGACACCTGTAAATCCTCATTAAATTTGATTTAATGCCAATTTGGGTCATAGCTAATATTAATGAACATGAGATTATGTGGTTTAAGCTTATCCCCACTTTGGACCTCAATCACCTGTATGTCTGTGGTGGAGATGTTATTGTGAAACACAAACTTAATAAACACTAGTCTTGAAACGAAAGATACCAACACTGAAGCAGGTGATAGGCTCTACAAGTCCTCATTGAGATATTTTTTGCAAGTGGTAAAGGTTACAAGTCAAGATGTGCCATATAATACATTGTAGAATTTCCATGTAGAGTACATCACTGTAGTGAGTAATGTTGTACAATATACTCGTGCATCTATAATAGTGCACCTGAAATGCTTCTCTCTCCGGATATTGCTGACTATCTGGCTATTTTTGCATTTTCTATTTTAAGTTTGGAATTTCAGCATCAAAAGTGTTTTGCATTTATGATACAGATTCCTATTATTTATATAATCACCTTCTGAGACTGGGCAGTATCTTCCAACACTAACACGATTATCAGGTTCAAAGTCTCCAGATGTATCTTTCTGAGTCTGACCAGGGTTCATTTCATTCTCATGAAACCAATGAAAGATAAGGATCTAACATCAATCCCTACAGAAGATATCAAATTCCAGGTCAGATTCTCCATTGTCAAGATGCTAATTCTGCAATAAATATTTATATATTTCAAAATTTGTGTTAGCATTTATTGGGAAGCTCCTCAGTCCAACAGAGCATCCCATTATCCCATAATATAGAAAATACGTGCAGGAGTAGGCCATTCGGCTCTTCGAGCCAACACTGCCATTCAATGTGATCATGGTTGAGCATCCACAATCAGTACCTCGTTCCTGCCTTCTCACCATATCCTTTGATTCCTCTAGCCCTAAGAGCTCTATCTAACTCTCTTGAATACATCCAGTGAATCGGCCTCCACTGCCTTCTAAGGCAGAGAATTCCACAAATTCACAACCCTGGGTGAAAATGTTTTTCTTCATCTCAGTTCTAAATGGCCTACCCCTTATTCTTAAACTGTGGCCCCTGGTTGTGGACGCCCCCAACATTAGGATAATGTTTCCTGCATCTCGCTTGCCCAATCCTTTAATAATATTACATCAGTTAGAGCTGAAAAAAACCATTCGGTTGGCAGGACTAACCATGCTCCTGATTTGTATGCTCAGCTAACACCCCCACAGAATCTATCATGCATCTCTATCATACAGACTGGCATTTAGTTATAAAATGTGCATAGATAAACAGAATGGGTATGGATATGATGCAAATTTGGAGTGAATGTAGACAGACACAGGTATAGAAACATAGAAAATAGCTGCAGGAGTAGGCAATTCGGCCCTTCGAGCCTGCACCGCCATTCAATATGATCATGGCTGATCATCCAACTCAGTATCCTGTACCTGCCTTCTCTCCGTACCCCCTGATCCCTTTAGCCACAAGGGCCACATCTACAGTAACTCTCTCTTAAATATAGCTAATGAACTGGCCTCAACTACCTTCTGTGGCAGAGAATTCCAGAGATTCACCACTCTCTGTGTGAAAAATGTTTTTTTCATCTCGGTCCTAAAAGATTTCCCCCTTATCCTTAAACTGTGACCCCTTGTTCTGGACTTCCCCAACATCAGGAACAATCTTCCTGCATCTAGCCTGTCCAACCCGTTAAGAATTTTGTAAGTTTCTATAAGATTCCCCCTCAATCTTCTAAATTATAGCGAGTACAAGCCGAGTCTATCCAGTCTTTCTTCATATGAAAGTCCTGACATCCCAGGAATCAGTCTGGTGAACCTTCTCTGTACTCCCTCTATGGAAAGAATGTTTTTCCTCAGATTAGGAGACCAAAACTGTACGCAATACTCCAGGTGTGGTCTCACCAAGACCCTGTACAACTGCAGTAGAACTTCCCTGCTCCTATACTCAAATCCTTTTGCTATGAATGCTAACATAACATTCACTTTCTTCACTGCCTGCTGAACCTGCATGCCTACTTTCAATGACTGGTGTACAATGACACCCAGGTCTTGTTGCATCTCCCCTTTTCCTAATCGGCCACCATTCAGATAATTGTCTACTTTCCTGTTTTTGCCACCAAAGTGGATAACCTCACATTTCTCCACATTATACTGCATCTGCCATGCATTTGCCCACTCACCCAGCCTATCCAAGTCATCTTGCAGCCTCCTAGCCACCTGCTCACAGCTAACACTGCCCCCCAGCTTCGTGTCATCCGCACACTTGGAGATGTTGCATTCAATTCCCTCGTCCAAATCATTAATATATATTGTAAATAGCTGGGGTCCCAACACTGAGCCTTGCAGTACCCCACTAGTCACTGCTTGCCATTGTGAAAAGGACCTGTTTACTCCTACTCTTTGCTTCCTGTCTGCCAGTCAGTTCTCTATCCACATCAGTACTGAACCCCCAATACCGTGTGCTTTAAGTTTGTATACTAATCTCTTATCGAAAGCCTTCTGAAAGTCCAGATATAACACATCCATTGGTTCTCCCTTATCCACTCTACTAGTTACATCCTCGAAAAATTCTATAAGATTCGTCAGACATGATTTACCTTTCATAAATCCATGCTGACTTTGTCCAATGATTTCACCACTTTCCAAATGTGCTTCTATTCCATCTTTAATAACTGACTAGCAGCTTCCCCACTACCGATGTTAGACTAACTGGTCTGTAATTCCCCGTTTTCTCTCTCCCTCCCTTTTTAAAAAGTGGGGTTACATTAGCTACCCTCCAATCCTCAGGAACTACTCCAGAATCTAAAGAGTTTTGAAAAATGATCACTAATGCATCCACTATTTCTGGGGCTACTTCCTTAAGTACTCTGGGATGTAGCCTATCTGGCCCTGGTGATTTATCGCCCTTTAATCCATTCAATTTACCTAACACCACTTCCCGGCTAACCTGGATTTCACTCAGTTCCTCCATCTCATTTGACCCCCGGTCCCCTGCTATTTCCGGCAGATTATTTATGTCTTCCTTAGTGAAGACAGAACCAAAGTAGTTATTCAATTGGTCTGCCATGTCCTTGTTCCCCATGATCAATTCACCTGTTTCTGACTGCAAGGGACCTACATTTGTTTTAACTAATCTTTTTCTCTTCACATATCTATAAAAACTTATGCAGTCAGTTTTTATGTTCCCTGCCAGTTTTCCTTTGTATCCAGAACAAAGGTCAGGCATTCCTGTGGCATCGGGAAGCCTGAATAGCATTAATATTGTCTGCAAACAGCAGGTGAAAATGTATTAGATGGAGTTCAGCACTTTCTGATAACAGTTAGAAACACGTGAACATTCTCAAAGTATCACTAATGTATTACTTGTGTTATTCCCTGATCAAAAAAAGTTTTTTTTTCCCCTAACTGTCACCACTATCTTTATTTGAAACTGTCATTGCTAACAAAGATTGAGAAACATATTTGCCCAAATTAATATCCCCTGGTTTTGCGGTCAAGTAGAAATTGTAAAAAAAGTGAAATGCAATCCTGGCTGGGATTTCTCAATATTTAAAAATTGAATAGTTGGTGTGCAGGTACAGCAGGCAGTGAAGAAAGCTAATGGAATGTTGGCCTTCATAACAAGAGGATTTCAGTATAGGAGTAAAGAGGTTCTTCTGCAGTTGTATAGGGCTCTGGTAATACCACATCTGGAGTATTGTGTACAGTTTTGGTCTCCTAATTTGAGGAAGGACATCCTTGTGATTGAGGCAGTGCAGCGTAGGTTCACAAGATTGATCCATGGGATGGCGGGACTGTCATATGAGGAAAGATTGAAAAGACTAGGCTTGTATTCACTGGAGTTTAGAAGGATGAGGGCGGATCTCATAGATACATATAAAATTATAAAAGGACTGGACAAGCGAGATGCAGGAAAAATGTTCCCAATGTTGGGCGAGTCCAGAACCAGGGGCCCCAGTCTTAGAATAAAGGGGAGGCCATTTAAGACTGAGGTGAGAAAATACTTTTTCACCCAGAATTGTAAATTTGTGGAATTCCCTGCCACAGAGGGCAGAGGAGGCCAAATCACTGGATGAATTTAAGAGAGAGTTAGATAGAGCTCTAGGGGCTAGTGGAATTGAGGGATATGGGGAGAAGGTAGGCACGGGTTATTGATTGGGGACGATCAGCCATGATCACAATGAATGGCGGTGCTGGCTCGAAAGGCCTTCTCCTGCACCTATTTTCTATGTTTCTATGAAATTTCCCAAAATATAAATTATAACAAAGTCTTTTTTCTGATGCTTATTCGCTCTCATCTGTATTTGACTCCACCCATAGCAATGTGCTTAACACAAATCTCACATTTGGACCATTGCTGCTACAGAAAATGGATAAAACCAAATACTCCACATGGGATTGACCAAATCAGCAAATTCAGACATGGTGAAGGCTTCCCCAACACAATTGACCTTGCAAACACCAACTCACAAACATTTTGGGATTAGATTTGTACCACGGACTAGTCACATCACAGCCTGACATAGTTGTCTTCTCAGAATCATACTTTAAAGACAATCTGCCAGACTCCTTCATTACGATTCTTGGTTACGTTTTGTACCACTGCCAAGATAGATCCATCAGAAGAGGCCACATTGTGGTTTCCAGGCAGCAGCAAGGAGTAGCCCTTGAAGTTCTCAACATTGACTTAAAATCCTATGAAGTCCCCTGGCACCAGGTGAAACTGGCAAACAAACATCCTCCTGATTATCACCTTCCTTCCTCCCTCCCTCATCTGATGAATCAAAGCCCTTTCACATTGAACAACATCAGGAAATAGCACTACAAATAACAATGAGGCAGAATGTAGTCTGGGGTGGGACTTCAAGTTATAGTGGTAGCACCATTAGGAACTGAGATGTCTAATTCCTGATCAACATATCAGCCAGGTTATGTTTATGAAAGTGTGTCATCACAAGAGATATTAAAAAAATAAACTGCTGGAAGAGCACAATAGATCAAGCAGCAACTGGAGGCAAAGGGATGGTTGACACTTCGGGACAATAGATAAAATTGCAAATTGACCTGAGTGTGTAGGATAGCACTAGTGTATGGGGTGATTGCTGGTCGGCACGGACTGTGTGGGCCTTAGGGTCTGTATCACGCTTCATGTTGGGACGACAGATGGTGCAATGGGCTAAGTGTTCGGCTGGCGACCGGAAGGTGGCCGGTTCGAATCCCGCTTGGAGTGCATACTGTCGTTGTGCCCTTGGGCAAGACACTTCACCCACCTTTGCCTGTGTGTGAATGTGTGTGAGTGATTGGTGGTGGTCGGAGGGGCCGTAGGCGCAGAATGGCAGCCACGCTTCCGTCAGTCTGCCCCAGGGCAGCTGTGGCTACAGAAGTAGCTTACCACCACCGAGTGTGACTGAGGAGTGAATGAATAATGCGATGTAAAGCGCCTTGAGTATTAGAAAGGCGCTATATAAATCCCATCCATTATTATTATTATTAAAGTCTATAATACGTGTTTCAATAGTCAGATAATAGTGGGGAAGAAGCGGTCCTTGAATCTAATGGTATGTGCTTTCAAACTTTTTTTATCTTCTGCATAATGGGAGAGGAGAGAAGAGGGAATAACTGTGCTTTGAGTGGTCCTTAATTATGTTTTGTAAACGAGTTGTACCTTATTCATCTAGGCCCAATCGTTTGCTGATTCTGCATGGATTTTTAGATGAAAATGTGCACTTTTTCCACACAAATTTCCTAGTCTCTCAATTGATCAGAGCTGGAAAGCCATATCAGCTTCAGGTAAGACAAAATATGGTGAAAATTAAATAAACTGCAGATGCTTCTATACGTATAACATCAGGTCATTTACTCTGAAATATTAACTTTGTTCCCCTTGGCACAAATACTATCTGACCTGCTCAATATTTTAAGCACTATGCTTTATTTCAGTTTTTTGCATCTGCTAAATGTTGCTTTTGGTTTTGCTTTATGAATAATTAGTTGTCTGTTGCCACAGATTTACCCCAATGAACGACACAGTATTCGCTGCCCTGAGTCTGGAGAGCACTGTGAGATAATGCTGCTACACTTCCTACAGGAATACCTCTGAGAAAGAAAAATGATCAACAATTAAGAAATACAAGAAATGATTTTAGACCATTGCTGATATTCAGTCCCTGGTGACTTGCTTTTGTCAAACAACATATTTGCCAACCTCGCCAACACCCCAGAAATCTTCAATCATAACTACATCAGTTTACCATTTTCTTTATAACATCAGTTCTGAGCAAGGGGATAAAATGAATTTTTCAACTGTGATTTGATATGACTTGCTAGCCTAAATTTTGGTTAAATTTACATGAATTGTAACAATACAGCATGGAGTTGGTGTTGATTCACCTAAACTATTTACAGGCCTTAAACTCCATTATGATTGGGAGTGAGTATAAAGATCTAAATATTTATTCTCTCAACTTTGAAAGATATGTCCAAACCTGCTGTTGGGAATTTGACCAGCTTTGTTTTAAAAAAAGAACACTCTCTGGCTGTTTGGGTTAGCAGCCATGTTTCTGAAATTCATCCCCCTAGGAACTTGGTTTCACAATGCCATTCAGTAAAAGACTTATTTTAACCTCTACAAGCTGCACCACCCAGGGAGTGTGTTTCTGGGCACGAACCAACTACAACTTTGCTGAGTATTCAAAATGTGTATTAAAAGAAAATATTTTTATGAATTCTTATTCTTTTATAATGAGTGTATGGCATTGTAACTCATTAAATAATTGTATCGCTTAATTCAATCTGCATCTCAAATTCTTTACCGGCTTTAACCTTTTTAATCCTGAATCATCAGGCTTTTTAGTCCGGTTTCATAGATTTTGGCTGTCCTTGGGTTCCTCGTGAAACTGGCAGTTCTTAAAATCACATAATCTGTGTCTAAAACATGGAAGAAGCCGCAAGACAATCCTGTATATCCTCAATCCTGTCCTCATCCAACAGCAGTAACTTTCATTTTAATAAAGGGATTAACATGTTAAAATGTGCATTTTCGTAGACCTGTCAGGGGAAAAAAAATAATGCTCAGGCAAACAAAGGTAAACTATTCAATGAATTGAAGTGTGATCAAAATGGTGGATTTGCAGGGGTCCCGTGAAGATCTGAGGGCAAGGTAGGAAAGAATGAAGGAAAATTAAGCATGATGTTGTATGGTAACTTGATATTATAGTCTGGGAAAACCCTGGGCGTTTGTTTTAAAGTTGAACCAACAATGGAACATTAGGTCAATGATCATGTTTTTAAAACAGCAATGCGCAATTTTGGAAGGAAGCAAACTTAATTTTAATGATGAGACCTGAAATCCCATGGCTTATTCCAATGATCATCTCTAACACCATTTAGTGAAGACACATAGTAGTCATCAAGAAATTGGGTAAATGCCAGAATTGTGCGTGCATAAATCCTTATTACTTATTTCTAGTTACAGCTTTGTTTTATTAAACGTCCAGGTTGTGTAAAAGCCATAGCTGTAACTGAGGAAAAAGAAAATCATGAGGAAAAGTAAATGGTGACATGGTACCTGGAATATATTGTATTGGTAGACAAAAGTGCTGGAGAAACTCAGCGGGTGAGGCTCTCACCAGGCTCTCTTCAATACCCTGTAACACTGCTCTCTCTCCCCCCCCCCCCCCACTCGTAACAAGGGCAGAGTCCCGCTAGTCCTCACCTTTCACCCCACTAGCCGTCACATACAACAAATAGTCCTCCGTCATTTTCACCACCTCCAACATGACCCCACCACTCGCCACATCTTCCCATCTCCCCCCCGTCTGCTTTCTGCAAAGACCGCTCCCTCCGTAACTCCCTTGTCAATTCTCCCCTTCCCTCCCGTACCACCCCCTCCCCGAGCAATTTCCCTTGCAACCGCAAGAGATGCTACACTTGTTGCTTTACCTCCCCCCTCGACTCCATTCAAGGACCCAAGCAGTCGTTCCAGGTGCGACACAGGTTCACCTGCACCTTCAACCTCATCAATTGCATCAGCTGCTCTAGATGTCAGCTGATCTACATCGGTGAGACCAAGCGTAGGCTTGGCGATTGTTTCGCCGAACACCTCCGCTCGGTCCGCAATAACCAACCGGATCTCCCTGTGGCTCAGCACTTCAACCCCCCCCTCCCATTCCAAATCCGACCTTTCTGTCCTGGGCCTCCTCCATGGCCAGAGAGAGCACCACCGGAAATTGGAGGAGCTGCACCTCATAGTGCAGCTTGGGCAGTTTGCACCCTAGCGGCATGAACATTGACTTCTCCAACTTCCGGTAGCCCTTGCTGTCTCCTCCCTTGTCAGCTCTCTCTCCGTCCTCTGGCTTCACCTCTTTCTTTCTCCTTTCCTTTCCCCGCCCCACCCCCCACCCTACATCAGTCTGAAGAAGGATTTTGGCCTGAAACATTGCCTATTTCCTTCGCTTCATGGATGCTGCCTCACCCGCTGACTTTCTCTAGCACTTTTGTCTACCTTCGATTTTCCAGCATCTGCAGTTCCTTCGTAAACACATATATTGTATTGGTCTGGTTTCCATGCCATAGAAAATATTTTAGGTAGAGTGCCACAGGGGTTCACCAGATTGATTCCTGAAATGGGGTGGGATGGGTAGAGAAATTGGCAGTGATCTTATTGAAACATACAGAGCATTTACAGGGCTTAAGTTTAGTTGAGATTACTTGGCTATGACCAGATTGATGAAAACAGAGTGCGGACCTAGAGAGTTGGATTCGGATGGGTGTGTAAAAGCATTGAGTAACTCCATATGTCAAGTAATCCTGATATTTAAAGTCCCACACTGCATTGTATTAAATTTTAATTCGGTTTAGAGATACAGCATGGAAATGAGCTTTTCAACCCACCACGTGCATGCGGACCTGTTCATATTTGTTCTATGTTATCTTACTTTTCCCACCTACTTCCTACACATCTGGGACAATTTTGCAAAGGACAATCAACATATAAACCGGCACGTCTTTGGGATGTGGGAGAAAACCGGAGCACTCAGAGGAAACGCACATGGTCAAGGGAGAAGCTGCAAACTCCACACCAACAGCACCCTAGATCAGAATTGAACCCAGTCTCTGGCATTGTGCGGTAGTGGCTGCACCACCTTCACCAATGTTCTCTTGCGTTCATTATTCATTTGGTAATAAACATTTTTACAATTGCAGATGTCCACTTGCCTTTTTGGAAATTAACCTGTTATAGGCTGACGATGCAATTTGGCAGTACAAATGAATCGAGAACATATTCCATGAATGGTAAGGTTGCAGGGAGTATTATGGAACCAAGGGACCTGAGTGTGCAATCCCAAAGATCCTTGAAGGTGCAGGCTGATAACGTGGATACGAAGGCATTAGTTGAGGGACTATAAAGCTCCCAACTTTATTATAGGCCCCCAAATAGTCAAGGAGAATTAGAGGAACCAATATGCCAGAAGCTTGCAGTCAGCTGCAAGAATAATATAGTTACTATAGCAGGGGATGTTAACGGTCTTGATATAGACTAGGACTGTCATAGTGCCAAGGTCTTCGATGGGGTCGAATTCATCAAGTCTGTTCAAGACTGTTTCCCCCAGACAATATATAGAGTGCCTCCAGGGAGAGAACAAAGTTTGTCCTACTCTTAAAGGGAAATTGGGCAGGGCGAGTGACTGAGATGACAATGTGGAAGTTTTAAAAATATTTTCTAACTGATTTCTATGTATGCATGTTCCTGTTAGAGTGAAGGGCAAGGCAGGCTGGAGTAAGGGACCCTGGATGATGAGAGAAATTGAAACAAAAAGGAGGCATAGATCAGATACATGCAGCTGGGGTCAAGCATTTTGCTGGAGGAGTATACTTGAGAAAATCAAGAGGCAAAACTGGGGCATGAAACAGCTCTGGCAGATAAGATTAAGGAGAATCCAAAGAGATTTTATAAATATATTAAAGGAAAAATGGTAACTAGAGAGAATAGTGTAACTCAGAAACCAACGTGGTCCTCTGTGTGTGGAGCCACAAGAGATGGGCAAGATTCTCAATTAATGTTTCTGTTTTTTGTTGAAAGACATGAAGACTAGGGAACTGGAGAAAGTTAATAATGATGTCTTAAGGCTAGTCATGTTGCATCGAGGAAGTGCTGGATATCCTAAGACGTATGAACGTAGATAGATCTCTGGGGCCTGATCAGATCTATCCAAGGACACTGGAGGGTGGCTAACATTGTCCCTATTAAAGAAGAGCTTTATTTTTTAAAAAAACCTGGGAACTATAGATTAGTAAGCCTAACATCTGTGGTAGGAAAGTTACCACAGAGAATTCTGAAGGATAAGGTATACATGTACTTGGTAAAACGGGTTGATTGTGGATAGTCAGCGCAATTTTATACGTGAGAGATCGTGTCTCATGAATTTGATTGAGTTTTTTGAACAAAATAACCAAGGTGGCGGGGGTTGTAGATTTATTAGTCTATATCGAGTCCAGGAAGGCCTTTGATAAGGTTCTGCGTGGTAGGCTGCTCTGGAAGGTTAGATCGGGGTGGGAGATTGCAACCTTCACGTGATCTGCCCTGTTTCGACGAATGCAATCAACCTGGTGTGCACAATCAAATAAGATCAAACAGAACAAGTTATCCTACAACTTTATGCTGTGCACGCCATACGCAAGAAGAAGACGTAGAAGAAGGTTAGGGAGAGCTATTTAACTGGGTGCAGAATTGGGTTGATGGCAGGAAGCAGAGGGTTGTGGTGGAAGGTTGTTTTTCATACTAGATCACTCTGTTTGGGCCCAGTACTAATCTCTGAGGCACACCACTTATCAGAAGGATCTTGTCCGATAAACAACCTTCCACCACTACCCTATGCCTTTTGTCAACTATATCAAGGATTTGGATAAGAATGTAAAATGCACAATTGGTAAGTTTGTAGATTGCACTAAAATAAGTGGTGTTGAGAACGTCCCTCTGACTCTATCCTTTCCATCATTATCCCTGCACGCAGTCACCAGTGTAATTAAAATCCATTATCTTGTTACAGTTGTAACATTTTATTGAAAGATATGTCACTTATTTTCTCGGCAAACATCATAAAGAAGCATTAATTGTTTATTGTGTTGCAATTTTACTTGTGTTGCAAGAAGAATCATAGAATCTTGAGCAATTTATTCCTCAAATGAGGTGAAGCTGGAAGAACTAGGAGAATGAGTTGTTAGATTTCAGATAATTTCTTAATATTCTTACCAATAGTTGGGTTAGTTCGTTATAACCTCTTAACCACAATTACCAAACATATTTCATTTTTGGTGCCATTTGACCTTTCTGTAGTGGTTTTATGCCCTGTGTCACTACACCCTGTGCTCAAACCATACGCCTGCAGAAAATGATGAACATGAAACTGGCTGTGTAGTGCTTGCTTTCCTGGAGCCATGAGAGTCAATTTTCATCCATTCTGTATGCCACGTAGACATACAGAATGGAAACGGGTCCTTGGGCACACCATGTCCATGCTGACCATCGATCATCTGTTCACACCAGTTCTATGTTATTCTTCATTCGGATTTACTCCCTAACATATTAGGGGCAATTTTTACAGAAGCCTATTAACCCACAAACCGGCATGTCTTTGGGATATGGAAGGAAACCGGAGTACCCGGAGAAAACCCATGCGGTCACAGGGAGAACGTGTACACTTCACAGACAGCACCCGAGGTCAGGATCGAACTAGCTTTTCTGTCGCTGCGAGGCAGCAGCTCCACCAGCTGTTCCATTATGTCGCCAGTGTTTACAGCAAGACTCAAGCCCACATTGTTGATGCAATTTACACATCTCTACCTGTTATCCCTCTCACTCCCAACTCCAATCCCCTCTTCCCCAGCTGGCTCCATCTGTCCATCATCCTTCACCCTCATTGTTCCACCTAGCAGATACTGGCACGTATCTCACTTCTCAGCTCTTTATACTATCTATCTTCCCTCCACTCTGTCCTGATGCAGGGTCTCAACTCAAAACATGAACAATTTATTTCCCTCCACAGATGCTTTTTATACCACAGAAAGTGGGATCACTCAGTTTCCCACATATTGTATGCATTAGCTATACAAATAGGTAGTTGGTGCTTTAAGGTCATAAGTGATAGGAGTAGAATTAGGCCATTTGGCCCATCAAGTCTACGCCATACAACCATGGCTGATCTGTCTCTCCCTCCTAACCCCATTCTCCTGCCTTCTCCTCGTAACCTCTGACACCTGTAAATCCTCATTAAATTTGATTTAATGCCAATTTGGGTCATAGCTAATATTAATGAACATGAGATTATGTGGTTTAAGCTTATCCCCACTTTGGACCTCAATCACCTGTATGTCTGTGGTGGAGATGTTATTGTGAAACACAAACTTAATAAACACTAGTCTTGAAACGAAAGATACCAACACTGAAGCAGGTGATAGGCTCTACAAGTCCTCATTGAGATATTTTTTGCAAGTGGTAAAGGTTACAAGTCAAGATGTGCCATATAATACATTGTAGAATTTCCATGTAGAGTACATCACTGTAGTGAGTAATGTTGTACAATATACTCGTGCATCTATAATAGTGCACCTGAAATGCTTCTCTCTCCGGATATTGCTGACTATCTGGCTATTTTTGCATTTTCTATTTTAAGTTTGGAATTTCAGCATCAAAAGTGTTTTGCATTTATGATACAGATTCCTATTATTTATATAATCACCTTCTGAGACTGGGCAGTATCTTCCAACACTAACACGATTATCAGGTTCAAAGTCTCCAGATGT
Organism: Amblyraja radiata; assembly: GCF_010909765.2. NCBI lineage: Eukaryota > Metazoa > Chordata > Chondrichthyes > Rajiformes > Rajidae > Amblyraja > Amblyraja radiata. Next base: position 16,495,231 of record NC_045984.1, read on the forward strand.
ATCTTTCTGAGTCTGACCAGGGTTCATTTCATTCTCATGAAACCAATGAAAGATAAGGATCTAACATCAATCCCTACAGAAGATATCAAATTCCAGGTCAGATTCTCCATTGTCAAGATGCTAATTCTGCAATAAATATTTATATATTTCAAAATTTGTGTTAGCATTTATTGGGAAGCTCCTCAGTCCAACAGAGCATCCCATTATCCCATAATATAGAAAATACGTGCAGGAGTAGGCCATTCGGCTCTTCGAGCCAACACTGCCATTCAATGTGATCATGGTTGAGCATCCACAATCAGTACCTCGTTCCTGCCTTCTCACCATATCCTTTGATTCCTCTAGCCCTAAGAGCTCTATCTAACTCTCTTGAATACATCCAGTGAATCGGCCTCCACTGCCTTCTAAGGCAGAGAATTCCACAAATTCACAACCCTGGGTGAAAATGTTTTTCTTCATCTCAGTTCTAAATGGCCTACCCCTTATTCTTAAACTGTGGCCCCTGGTTGTGGACGCCCCCAACATTAGGATAATGTTTCCTGCATCTCGCTTGCCCAATCCTTTAATAATATTACATCAGTTAGAGCTGAAAAAAACCATTCGGTTGGCAGGACTAACCATGCTCCTGATTTGTATGCTCAGCTAACACCCCCACAGAATCTATCATGCATCTCTATCATACAGACTGACATTTAGTTATAAAATGTGCATAGATAAACAGAGTGGGTATGGATATGATGCAAATTTGGAGTGAATGTAGACAGACACAGGTATAGAAACATAGAAAATAGCTGCAGGAGTAGGCAATTCGGCCCTTCGAGCCTGCACCGCCATTCAATATGATCATGGCTGATCATCCAACTCAGTATCCTGTACCTGCCTTCTCTCCGTACCCCCTGATCCCTTTAGCCACAAGGGCCACATCTACAGTAACTCTCTCTTAAATATAGCTAATGAACTGGCCTCAACTACCTTCTGTGGCAGAGAATTCCAGAGATTCACCACTCTCTGTGTGAAAAATGTTTTTTTCATCTCGGTCCTAAAAGATTTCCCCCTTATCCTTAAACTGTGACCCCTTGTTCTGGACTTCCCCAACATCAGGAACAATCTTCCTGCATCTAGCCTGTCCAACCCGTTAAGAATTTTGTAAGTTTCTATAAGATTCCCCCTCAATCTTCTAAATTATAGCGAGTACAAGCCGAGTCTATCCAGTCTTTCTTCATATGAAAGTCCTGACATCCCAGGAATCAGTCTGGTGAACCTTCTCTGTACTCCCTCTATGGAAAGAATGTTTTTCCTCAGATTAGGAGACCAAAACTGTACGCAATACTCCAGGTGTGGTCTCACCAAGACCCTGTACAACTGCAGTAGAACCTCCCTGCTCCTATACTCAAATCCTTTTGCTATGAATGCTAACATAACATTCACTTTCTTCACTGCCTGCTGAACCTGCATGCCTACTTTCAATGACTGGTGTACAATGACACCCAGGTCTTGTTGCATCTCCCCTTTTCCTAATCGGCCACCATTCAGATAATTGTCTACTTTCCTGTTTTTGCCACCAAAGTGGATAACCTCACATTTCTCCACATTATACTGCATCTGCCATGCATTTGCCCACTCACCCAGCCTATCCAAGTCATCTTGCAGCCTCCTAGCCACCTGCTCACAGCTAACACTGCCCCCCAGCTTCGTGTCATCCGCAAACTTGGAGATGTTGCATTCAATTCCCTCGTCCAAATCATTAATATATATTGTAAATAGCTGGGGTCCCAACACTGAGCCTTGCAGTACCCCACTAGTCACTGCTTGCCATTGTGAAAAGGACCTGTTTACTCCTACTCTTTGCTTCCTGTCTGCCAGTCAGTTCTCTATCCACATCAGTACTGAACCCCCAATACCGTGTGCTTTAAGTTTGTATACTAATCTCTTATCGAAAGCCTTCTGAAAGTCCAGATATAACACATCCATTGGTTCTCCCTTATCCACTCTACTAGTTACATCCTCGAAAAATTCTATAAGATTCGTCAGACATGATTTACCTTTCATAAATCCATGCTGACTTTGTCCAATGATTTCACCACTTTCCAAATGTGCTTCTATTCCATCTTTAATAACTGACTAGCAGCTTCCCCACTACCGATGTTAGACTAACTGGTCTGTAATTCCCCGTTTTCTCTCTCCCTCCCTTTTTAAAAAGTGGGGTTACATTAGCTACCCTCCAATCCTCAGGAACTACTCCAGAATCTAAAGAGTTTTGAAAAATGATCACTAATGCATCCACTATTTCTGGGGCTACTTCCTTAAGTACTCTGGGATGTAGCCTATCTGGCCCTGGTGATTTATCGCCCTTTAATCCATTCAATTTACCTAACACCACTTCCCGGCTAACCTGGATTTCACTCAGTTCCTCCATCTCATTTGACCCCCGGTCCCCTGCTATTTCCGGCAGATTATTTATGTCTTCCTTAGTGAAGACAGAACCAAAGTAGTTATTCAATTGGTCTGCCATGTCCTTGTTCCCCATGATCAATTCACCTGTTTCTGACTGCAAGGGACCTACATTTGTTTTAACTAATCTTTTTCTCTTCACATATCTATAAAAACTTATGCAGTCAGTTTTTATGTTCCCTGCCAGTTTTCCTTTGTATCCAGAACAAAGGTCAGGCATTCCTGTGGCATCGGGAAGCCTGAATAGCATTAATATTGTCTGCAAACAGCAGGTGAAAATGTATTAGATGGAGTTCAGCACTTTCTGATAACAGTTAGAAACACGTGAACATTCTCAAAGTATCACTAATGTATTACTTGTGTTATTCCCTGATCAAAAAAAGTTTTTTTTTCCCCTAACTGTCACCACTATCTTTATTTGAAACTGTCATTGCTAACAAAGATTGAGAAACATATTTGCCCAAATTAATATCCCCTGGTTTTGCGGTCAAGTAGAAATTGTAAAAAAAGTGAAATGCAATCCTGGCTGGGATTTCTCAATATTTAAAAAAGGAATAGTTGGTGTGCAGGTACAGCAGGCACTGAAGAAAGCTAATGGAATGTTGGCCTTCATAACAAGAGGATTTCAGTATAGGAGTAAAGAGGTTCTTCTGCAATTGTATAGGGCTCTGGTAATACCACACCTGGAGTATTGTGTTCAGTTTGGGTCTCCTAATTTGATGAAGGACATCCTTGTGATTGAGGCAGTGCAGCGTAGGTTCACAAGATTGATCCATGGGATGGCGGGACTGTCATATGAGGAAAGATTGAAAAGACTAGGCTTGTATTCACTGGAGTTTAGAAGGATGAGGGCGGATCTCATAGATACATATAAAATTATAAAAGGACTGGACAAGCGAGATGCAGGAAAAATGTTCCCAATGTTGGGCGAGTCCAGAACCAGGGGCCCCAGTCTTAGAATAAAGGGGAGGCCATTTAAGACTGAGGTGAGAAAATACTTTTTCACCCAGAGTTGTAAATTTGTGGAATTCCCTGCCACAGAGGGCAGAGAGGCCAAATCACTGGATGAATTTAAGAGAGAGTTAGATAGAGCTCTAGGGGCTAGTGGAATCGAGGGATATGGGGAGAAGGTAGGCACGGGTTATTGATTGGGGACGATCAGCCATGATCACAATGAATGGCGGTGCTGGCTCGAAAGGCCTTCTCCTGCACCTATTTTCTATGTTTCTATGAAATTTCCCAAAATATAAATTATAACAAAGTCTTTTTTCTGATGCTTATTCGCTCTCATCTGTATTTGACTCCACCCATAGCAATGTGCTTAACACAAATCTCACATTTGGACCATTGCTGCTACAGAAAATGGATAAAACCAAATACTCCACATGGGATTGACCAAATCAGCAAATTCAGACATGGTGAAGGCTTCCCCAACACAATTGACCTTGCAAACACCAACTCACAAACATTTTGGGATTAGATTTGTACCACGGACTAGTCACATCACAGCCTGACATAGTTGTCTTCTCAGAATCATACTTTAAAGACAATCTGCCAGACTCCTTCATTACGATTCTGTGTTAAGTTTTGTACCACTGCCAAGATAGATCCATCAGAAGAGGCCACATTGTGGTTTCCAGGCAGCAGCAAGGAGTAGCTCTTGAAGTTCTCAACATTGACTTAAAATCCTATGAAGTCCCCTGGCACCAGGTGAAACTGGCAAACAAACATCCTCCTGATTATCACCTTCGTTCCTCCCTCCCTCACCTGATGAATCAAAGCCCTTTCACATTGAACAACATCAGGAAATAGCACTACAAATAACAATGAGGCAGAATGTAGTCTGGGATGGGACTTCAAGTTATAGTGGTAGCACCATTAGGAACTGAGATGTCTAATTCCTGATCAACATGTCAGCCAGGTTATGTTTATGAAAGTGTGTCATCACAAGAGATATTAAAAAAATAAACTGCTGGAAGAGCACAATGGATCAAGCAGCAACTGGAGGCAAAGGGATGGTTGACACTTCGGGACAATAGATAAAATTGCAAATTTACCTGAGTGTGTAGGATAGCACTAGTGTATGGGGTGATTGCTGGTCGGCACGGACTGTGTGGGCCTTAGGGTCTGTATCACGCTTCATGTTGGGACGACAGATGGTGCAATGGGCTAAGTGTTCGGCTGGCGACCGGAAGGTGGCCGGTTCGAATCCCGCTTGGAGTGCATACTGTCGTTGTGCCCTTGGGCAAGACACTTCACCCACCTTTGCCTGTGTGTGAATGTGTGTGAGTGATTGGTGGTGGTCGGAGGGGCCGTAGGCGCAGAATGGCAGCCACGCTTCCGTCAGTCTGCCCCAGGGCAGCTGTGGCTACAGAAGTAGCTTACCACCACCGAGTGTGACTGAGGAGTGAATGAATAATGCGATGTAAAGCGCCTTGAGTATTAGAAAGGCGCTATATAAATCCCATCCATTATTATTATTATTAAAGTCTACAATACGTGTTTCAATAGTCAGATAATAGTGGGGAAGAAGCGGTCCTTGAATCTAATGGTATGTGCTTTCAAACTTTTTTTATCTTCTGCATAATGGGAGAGGAGAGAAGAGGGAATAACTGTGCTTTGAGTGGTCCTTAATTATGTTTTGTAAACGAGTTGTACCTTATTCATCTAGGCCCAATCGTTTGCTGATTCTGCATGGATTTTTAGATGAAAATGTGCACTTTTTCCACACAAATTTCCTAGTCTCTCAATTGATCAGAGCTGGAAAGCCATATCAGCTTCAGGTAAGACAAAATATGGTGAAAATTAAATAAACTGCAGATGCTTCTATACGTATAACATCAGGTCATTTACTCTGAAATATTAACTTTGTTCCCCTTGGCACAAATACTATCTGACCTGCTCAATATTTTAAGCACTATGCTTTATTTCAGTTTTTTGCATCTGCTAAATGTTGCTTTTGGTTTTGCTTTATGAATAATTAGTTGTCTGTTGCCACAGATTTACCCCAATGAACGACACAGTATTCGCTGCCCTGAGTCTGGAGAGCACTGTGAGATAATGCTGCTACACTTCCTACAGGAATACCTCTGAGAAAGAAAAATGATCAACAATTAAGAAATACAAGAAATGATTTTAGACCATTGCTGATATTCAGTTCCTGGTGACTTGCTTTTGTCAAACAACATATTTGCCAACCTCGCCAACACCCCAGAAATCTTCAATCATAACTACATCAGTTTACCATTTTCTTTATAACATCAGTTCTGAGCAAGGGGATAAAATGAATTTTTCAACTGTGATTTGATATGACTTGCTAGCCTAAATTTTGGTTAAATTTACATGAATTGTAACAATACAGCATGGAGTTGGTGTTGATTCACCTAAACTATTTACAGGCCTTAAACTCCATTATGATTGGGAGTGAGTATAAAGATCTAAATATTTATTCTCTCAACTTTGAAAGATATGTCCAAACCTGCTGTTGGGAATTTGACCAACTTTGTTTTAAAAAAAGAACACTCTCTGGCTGTTTGGGTTAGCAGCCATGTTTCTGAAATTCATCCCCCTAGGAACTTGGTTTCACAATGCCATTCAGTAAAAGACTTATTTTAACCTCTACAAGCTGCACCACCCAGGGAGTGTGTTTCTGGGCACGAACCAACTACAACTTTGCTGAGTATTCAAAATGTGTATTAAAAGAAAATATTTTTATGAATTCTTATTCTTTTATAATGAGTGTATGGCATTGTAACTCATTAAATAATTGTATCGCTTAATTCAATCTGCATCTCAAATTCTTTACCGGCTTTAACCTTTTTAATCCTGAATCATCAGGCTTTTTAGTCCGGTTTCATAGATTTTGGCTGTCCTTGGGTTCCTCGTGAAACTGGCAGTTCTTAAAATCACATAATCTGTGTCTAAAACATGGAAGAAGCCGCAAGACAATCCTGTATATCCTCAATCCTGTCCTCATCCAACAGCAGTAACTTTCATTTTAATAAAGGGATTAACATGTTAAAATGTGCATTTTCGTAGACCTGTCAGGGGAAAAAAAATAATGCTCAGGCAAACAAAGGTAAACTATTCAATGAATTAAGTGTGATCAAAATGGTGGATTTGCAGGGGTCCCGTGAAGATCTGAGGGCAAGGTAGGAAAGAATGAAGGAAATTAAGCATGATGTTGTATGGTAACTTGATATTATAGTCTGGGAAAACCCTGGGCGTTTGTTTTAAAGTTGAACCAACAATGGAACATTAGGTCAATGATCATGTTTTTAAAACAGCAATGCGCAATTTTGGAAGGAAGCAAACTTAATTTTAATGATGAGACCTGAAATCCCATGGCTTATTCCAATGATCATCTCTAACACCATTTAGTGAAGACACATAGTAGTCATCAAGAAATTGGGTAAATGCCAGAATTGTGCGTGCATAAATCCTTATTACTTATTTCTAGTTACAGCTTTGTTTTATTGAACGTCCAGGTTGTGTAAAAGCCATAGCTGTAACTGAGGAAAAAGAAAATCATGAGGAAAAGTAAATGGTGACATGGTACCTGGAATATATTGTATTGGTAGACAAAAGTGCTGGAGAAACTCAGCGGGTGAGGCTCTCACCAGGCTCTCTTCAATACCCTGTAACACTGCTCTCTCTCCCCACCCCCCCCCCCCACTCGTAACAAGGGCAGAGTCCCCCTAGTCCTCACCTTTCACCCCACTAGCCGTCACATACAACAAATAGTCCTCCGTCATTTTCACCACCTCCAACATGACCCCACCACTCGCCACATCTTCCCATCTCCCCCCCCCCCGTCTGCTTTCTGCAAAGACCGCTCCCTCCGTAACTCCCTTGTCAATTCTCCCCTTCCCTCCCGTACCACCCCCTCCCCGAGCAATTTCCCTTGCAACCGCAAGAGATGCTACACTTGTTGCTTTACCTCCCCCCTCGACTCCATTCAAGGACCCAAGCAGTCGTTCCAGGTGCGACACAGGTTCACCTGCACCTTCAACCTCATCTATTGCATCAGCTGCTCTAGATGTCAGCTGATCTACATCGGTGAGACCAAGCGTAGGCTTGGCGATTGTTTCGCCGAACACCTCCGCTCGGTCCGCAATAACCAACCGGATCTCCCTGTGGCTCAGCACTTCAACCCCCCCCTCCCATTCCAAATCCGACCTTTCTGTCCTGGGCCTCCTCCATGGCCAGAGAGAGCACCACCGGAAATTGGAGGAGCTGCACCTCATAGTGCAGCTTGGGCAGTTTGCACCCTAGCGGCATGAACATTGACTTCTCCAACTTCCGGTAGCCCTTGCTGTCTCCTCCCTTGTCAGCTCTCTCTCCGTCCTCTGGCTTCACCTCTTTCTTTCTCCTTTCCTTTCCCCGCCCCACCCCCCACCCTACATCAGTCTGAAGAAGGATTTCGGCCCGAAACATTGCCTATTTCCTTCGCTTCATGGATGCTGCCTCACCCGCTGACTTTCTCTAGCACTTTTGTCTACCTTCGATTTTCCAGCATCTGCAGTTCCTTCGTAAACACATATATTGTATTGGTCTGGTTTCCATGCCATAGAAATTATTTTAGGTAGAGTGCCACAGGGGTTCACCAGATTGATTCCTGAAATGGGGTGGGATGGGTAGAGAAATTGGCAGTGATCTTATTGAAACATACAGAGCATTTACAGGGCTTAAGTTTAGTTGAGATTACTTGGCTATGACCAGATTGATGAAAATTGGGACAATTTTGCAAAGGACAATCAACATATAAACCGGCACGTCTTTGGGATGTGGGAGAAAACCGGAGCACTCAGAGGAAACGCACATGGTCAAGGGAGAAGCTGCAAACTCCACACCAACAGCACCCTAGATCAGAATTGAACCCAGTCTCTGGCATTGTGCGGTAGTGGCTGCACCACCTTCACCAATGTTCTCTTGCGTTCATTATTCATTTGGTAATAAACATTTTTACAATTGCAGATGTCCACTTGCCTTTTTGGAAATTAACCTGTTATAGGCTGACGATGCAATTTGGCAGTACAAATGAATCGAGAACATATTCCATGAATGGTAAGGTTGCAGGGAGTATTATGGAACCAAGGGACCTGAGTGTGCAATCCCAAAGATCCTTGAAGGTGCAGGCTGATAACGTGGATACGAAGGCATTAGTTGAGGGATTATAAAGCTCCCAACTTTATTATAGGCCCCCAAATAGTCAAGGAGAATTAGAGGAACCAATATGCCAGAAGCTTGCAGTCAGCTGCAAGAATAATATAGTTACTATAGCAGGGGATGTTAACGGTCTTGATATAGACTAGGACTGTCATAGTGCCAAGGTCTTCGATGGGGTGGAATTCATCAAGTCTGTTCAAGACTGTTTCCCCCAGACAATATATAGAGTGCCTCCAGGGAGAGAACAAAGTTTGTCCTACTCTTAAAGGGAAATTGGGCAGGGCGAGTGACTGAGATGACAATGTGGAAGTTTTAAAAATATTTTCTAACTGATTTCTATGTATGCATGTTCCTGTTAGAGTGAAGGGCAAGGCAGGCTGGAGTAAGGGACCCTGGATGATGAGAGAAATTGAAACAAAAAGGAGGCATAGATCAGATACATGCAGCTGGGGTCAAGCATTTTGCTGGAGGAGTATACTTGAGAAAATTAAGAGGCAAAACTGGGGCATGAAACAGCTCTGGCAGATAAGATTAAGGAGAATCCAAAGAGATTTTATAAATATATTAAAGGAAAAATGGTAACTAGAGAGAATAGTGTAACTCAGAAACCAAAGTGGTCCTCTGTGTGTGGAGCCACAAGAGATGGGCAAGATTCTCAATTAATGTTTCTGTTTTTTGTTGAAAGACATGAAGACTAGGGAACTGGAGAAAGTTAATAATGATGTCTTAAGGCTAGACATGTTGCATCGAGGAAGTGCTGGATATCCTAAGACGTATGAACGTAGATAGATCTCTGGGGCCTGATCAGATCTATCCAAGGACACTGGAGGGTGGCTAACATTGTCCCTATTAAAGAAGAGCTTTATTTAAAAAAACCTGGGAACTATAGATTAGTAAGCCTAACATCTGTGGTAGGAAAGTTACCACAGAGAATTCTGAAGGATAAGGTATACATGTACTTGGTAAAACGGGTTGATTGTGGATAGTCAGCGCAATTTTATACGTGAGAGATCGTGTCTCATGAATTTGATTGAGTTTTTTGAACAAAATAACCAAGGTGGTGGGGGTTGTAGATTTATTAGTCTATATGGAGTCCAGGAAGGCCTTTGATAAGGTTCTGCGTGGTAGGCTGCTCTGGAAGGTTAGATCGGGATGGGAGATTGCAACCTTCACGTGATCTGCCCTGTTTCGACGAATGCAATCAACCTGGTGTGCACAATCAAATAAGATCAAACAGTACAAGTTATCCTACAACTTTATGCTGTGCACGCCATACGCAAGAAGAAGACGTAGAAGAAGGTTAGGGAGAGCTATTTAACTGGGTGCAGAATTGGGTTGATGGCAGGAAGCAGAGGGTTGTGGTGGAAGGTTGTTTTTCATACTAGATCACTCTGTTTGGGCCCAGTACTAATCTCTGAGGCACACCACTTATCAGAAGGATCTTGTCCGATAAACAACCTTCCACCACTACCCTATGCCTTTTGTCAACTATATCAAGGATTTGGATAAGAATGTAAAATGCACAATTGGTAAGTTTGTAGATTGCACTAAAATAAGTGGTGTTGAGAACGTCCCTCTGACTCTATCCTTTCCATCATTATCCCTGCACGCAGTCACCAGTGTAATTAAAATCCATTATCTTGTTACAGTTGTAACATTTTATTGAAAGATATGTCACTTATTTTCTCGGCAAACATCATAAAGAAGCATTAATTGTTTATTGTGTTGCAATTTTATTGTGTTGCAAGAAGAATCATAGAATCTTGAGCAATTTATTCCTCAAATGAGGTGAAGCTGGAAGAACTAGGAGAATGAGTTGTTAGATTTCAGATAATTTCTTAATATTCTTACCAATAGTTGGGTTAGTTCGTTATAACCTCTTAACCACAATTACCAAACATATTTCATTTTTGGTGCCATTTGACCTTTCTGTAGTGGTTTTATGCCCTGTGTCACTACACCCTGTGCTCAAACCATACGCCTGCAGAAAATGATGAACATGAAACTGGCTGTGTAGTGCTTGCTTTCCTGGAGCCATGAGAGTCAATTTTCATCCATTCTGTATGCCACGTAGACATACAGAATGGAAACGGGTCCTTGGGCACACCATGTCCATGCTGACCATCGATCATCTGTTCACACCAGTTCTATGTTATTCTTCATTCGGATTTACTCCCTAACATATTAGGGGCAATTTTTACAGAAGCCTATTAACCCACAAACCGGCATGTCTTTGGGATATGGAAGGAAACCGGAGTACCCGGAGAAAACCCATGCGGTCACAGGGAGAACGTGTAAACTTCACAGACAGCACCCGAGGTCAGGATCGAACTAGCTTTTCTGTCGCTGCGAGGCAGCAGCTCCACCAGCTGTTCCATTATGTCGCCAGTGTTTACAGCAAGACTCAAGCCCACATTGTTGATGCAATTTACACATCTCTACCTGTTATCCCTCTCACTCCCAACTCCAATCCCCTCTTCCCCAGCTGGCTCCATCTGTCCATCATCCTTCACCCTCATTGTTCCACCTAGCAGATACTGGCACGTATCTCACTTCTCAGCTCTTTATACTATCTATCTTCCCTCCACTCTGTCCTGATGCAGGGTCTCAACTCAAAACATGAACAATTTATTTCCCTCCACAGATGCTTTTTATATCACAGAAAGTGGGATCACTCAGTTTCCCACATATTGTATGCATTAGCTATACAAATAGGTAGTTGGTGCTTTAAGGTCATAAGTGATAGGAGTAGAATTAGGCCATTTGGCCCATCAAGTCTACGCCATACAACCATGGCTGATCTGTCTCTCCCTCCTAACCCCATTCTCCTGCCTTCTCCTCGTAACCTCTGACACCTGTAAATCCTCATTAAATTTGATTTAATGCCAATTTGGGTCATAGCTAATATTAATGAACATGAGATTATGTGGTTTAAGCTTATCCCCACTTTGGACCTCAATCACCTGTATGTCTGTGGTGGAGATGATATTGTGAAACACAAACTTAATAAACACTAGTCTTGAAACGAAAGATACCAACACTGAAGCATGTGATAGGCTCTACAAGTCCTCATTGAGATATTTTTTGCAAGTGGTAAAGGTTACAAGTCAAGATGTGCCATATAATACATTGTAGAATTCCATGTAGAGTACATCACTGTAGTGAGTAATGTTGTACAATATACTCGTGCATCTATAATAGTGCACCTGAAATGCTTCTCTCTCCGGATATTGCTGACTATCTGGCTATTTTTGCATTTTCTATTTTAAGTTTGGAATTTCAGCATCTAAAGTGTTTTGCATTTATGATACAGATTCCTATTATTTATATAATCACCTTCTGAGACTGGGCAGTATCTTCCAACACTAACACGATTATCAGGTTCAAAGTCTCCAGATATATCTTTCTGAGTCTGACCAGGGTTCATTTCATTCTCATGAAACCAATGAAAGATAAGGATCTAACATCAATCCCTCCAGAAGATATCAAATTCCAGGTCAGATTCTCCATTGTCAAGATGCTAATTCTGCAATAAATATTTATATGTTTCAAAATTTGTGTTAGCATTTATTGGGAAGCTCCTCAGTCCAACAGAGCATCCCATTATCCCATAATATAGAAAATACGTGCAGGAGTAGGCCATTCGGCTCTTCGAGCCAACACTGCCATTCAATGTGATCATGGTTGAGCATCCACAATCAGTACCTCGTTCCTGCCTTCTCCCCATATCCTTTGATTCCTCTAGCCCTAAGAGCTCTATCTAACTCTCTTGAATACATCCAGTGAATCGGCCTCCACTGCCTTCTAAGGCAGAGGATTCCACAAATTCACAACCCTGGGTGAAAATGTTTTTCTTCATCTCAGTTCTAAATGGCCTACCCCTTATTCTTAAACTGTGGCCCCTGGTTGTGGACGCCCCCAACATTAGGATAATGTTTCCTGCATCTCGCTTGCCCAATCCTTCAATAATATTACATCAGTTAGAGCTGAAAAAAACCATTCGGTTGACAGGACTACCCGTACTCCTGATTTGTATGCTCAGCTAACACCCCCACAGAATCTATCATGCATCTCTATCATGCAGAGCGACATTTAGTTATAAAATGTGCATAGATAAACAGAGTGGGTATGGATATGATGCAAATTTGGAGTGAATGTAGACAGACACAGGTATAGAAACATAGAAAATAGCTGCAGGAGTAGGCCATTCGGCCCTTCGAGCCTGCACCGCCATTCAATATGATCATGGCTGATCATCCAACTCAGTATCCTGTACCTGCCTTCTCTCCGTACCCCCTGATCCCTTTAGCCACAAGGGCCACATCTACAGTAACTCTCTCTTAAATATAGCTAATGAACTGGCCTCAACTACCTTCTGTTGCAGAGAATTCCAGAGATTCACCACTCTGTGTGAAAAATGTTTTTTTCATCTCGGTCCTAAAAGATTTCCCCCTTATCCTTAAACTGTGACCCCTTGTTCTGGACTTCCCCAACATCAGGAACAATCTTCCTGCATCTAGCCTGTCCAACCCGTTAAGAATTTTGTAAGTTTCTATAAGATTCCCCCTCAATCTTCTAAATTATAGCGATTACAAGCCGAGTCTATCCAGTCTTTCTTCATATGAAAGTCCTGACATCCCAGGAATCAGTCTGGTGAACCTTCTCTGTACTCCCTCTATGGAAAGAATGTTTTTCCTCAGATTAGGAGACCAAAACTGTACGCAATACTCCAGGTGTGGTCTCACCAAGACCCTGTACAACTGCAGTAGAACCTCCCTGCTCCTATACTCAAATCCTTTTGCTATGAATGCTAACATAACATTCACTTTCTTCACTGCCTGCTGAACCTGCATGTCTACTTTCAATGACTGGTGTACAATGACACCCAGGTCTTGTTGCATCTCCCCTTTTCCTAATCGGCCACCATTCAGATAATTGTCTACTTTCCTGTTTTTTCCACCAAAGTGGATAACCTCACATTGCTCCACATTATACTGCATCTGCCATGCATTTGCCTACTCACCCAGCCTATCCAAGTCATCTTGCAGCCTCCTAGCAACCTCCTCACAGCTAACACTGCCCCTCAGCTTCGTGTCATCCGCAAACTTGGAGATGTTGCATTCAATTCCCTCGTCCAAATCATTAATATATATTGTAAATAGCTGGGGTCCCAACACTGAGCCTTGCAGTACCCCACAAGTCACTGCTTGCCATTGTGAAAAGGACCTGTTTACTCCTACTCTTTGCTTCCTGTCTGCCAGTCAGTTCTCTATCCACATCAGTACTGAACCCCCAATACCGTGTGCTTTAAGTTTGTATACTAATCTCTTATCGTAAGCCTTCTGAAAGTCCAGATATAACACATCCACTGGTTCTCCCTTATCCACTCTACTAGTTACATCCTCGAAAAATTCTATAAGATTCGTCAGACATGATTTACCTTTCATAAATCCATGCTGACTTTGTCCAATGATTTCACCACTTTCCAAATGTGCTTCTATTCCATCTTTAATAACTGACTCTAGCAGCTTCCCCACTACCGATGTTAGACTAACTGGTCTGTAATTCCCCGTTTTCTCTCTCCCTCCCTTTTTAAAAAGTGGGGTTACATTAGCTACCCTCCAATCCTCAGGAACTACTCCAGAATCTAAAGAGTTTTGAAAAATGATCACTAATGCATCCACTATTTCTGGGGCTACTTCCTTAAGTACTCTGGGATATAGCCTATCTGGCCCTGGTGATTTATCGCCCTTTAATCCATTCAATTTACCTAACACCACTTCCCGGCTAACCTGGATTTCACTCAGTTCCTCCATCTCATTTGACCCCCGGTCCCCTGCTATTTCCGGCAGATTATTTATGTCTTCCTTAGTGAAGACAGAACCAAAGTAGTTATTCAATTGGTCTGCCATGTCCTTGTTCCCCATGATCACTTCACCTGTTTCTGACTGCAAGGGACCTACATTTGTTTTAACTAATCTTTTTCTCTTCACATATCTATAAAAACTTATGCAGTCAGTTTTTATGTTCCCAGCCAGTTTTCTTTTGTATCCAGAACAAAGGTCAGGCATTCCTGTGGCATCAGGAAGCCTGAATAGCATTAATATTGTCTGCAAACAGCAGGTGAAAATGTATTGGATGGAGTTCAGCACTTTCTGATAACAGTTAGAAACACGTGAACATTCTCAAAGTATCACTAATGTATTACTTGTGTTATTCCATGATCAAAAAAAATCAGGTTATGTTTATGAAAGTGTGTCATCACAAGAGATATTAAAAAAATAAACTGCTGGAAGAGCACAATGGATCAAGCAGCAACTGGAGGCAAAGGGATGGTTGACACTTCGGGACAATAGATAAAATCATGTGAGGAATAGATTGGGTAGATGCACAGAGTCTCTTGCCCAGAGTAGGGGAATCGAGAACCAGAGGACATTGATTTAAGGTGAGGGAGGAAAGATTTGATATGAATCTGAGGGGTACCTGTTTTACACAAAGGGTGATAAGTGTATGGAACAAGCTGCCAGAGGAGGTGGTTGAGGTAGGGACTATTGCATTGTTTAAGAAACAATTAGACAGGTACATAGATAGGACAGGTTTAGAATGACATGGGCCAAATGCAGGCAGGTGGGACGAGTTTAGATGGGACATATTGATCGGTGTGGGCAGGTTGGGCCAAAGAGCCTGTTTCCATGACGTATGACTGACCTGCATCAGCATGACTGCAGGGTCTCGCCCCATAATGTCCACCATCACTTTGCCTCAAAAGATGCTGCTTGATTTGCTGAGCTCTATTAGCAGCTTGTTTTTGCTCCAAATATCAGCGTCTGCAGCCACTTGTGTCTCCACCACAGGAGTTAAACCTGAACCTCATCCTGCCCAGTCTGCCTGTGGCAGTTGCATCTGCCCTTGACAGTTGCATCTGCCCTTGAGAGCATTGGTAGAAGTGAGCGCCAAACAGTTCTTGCGAAGACAAATTCATACCATTTCACTGAGGACATCATAAATCGTATCAGGTTGCACTGTAATTGTGCACAATAGGATGGAGTCTGAACAGATCTAGCAATTTAAAACTGGGCATCTAAGAGATGTGACCATCAGCAGGAGCAGAAAGTGCCCCCTCTCTGGTTTGATCCTCTAACCAGCAAGCCAGATTTACACAAAAGGACACAAAGTGCTGGGGTAACTCAGCAGGTCGGGCAGCATCTCTGGAGAATATGGAAAAGTGATGTTTCAGGTCAGGACCCTTCTGGTTTAACCCAATCCTAGATTGATAAGGAGTGTAGAAGAGGTGCAGAAGAGCATGGCGGGAGCTGCCCAAGGCATACCTAGAAATAAGCTGCTGCCTTGAGGTGCAGTGCAGGACCACATACCCACAAGCCAACAAAAATAGCTCAACAACAAACAGATGAGATGAAAGCTCTGCAGACCTGCTGCAGCTAGTCATAAACTGTGATGGACAATTCAAACAGTTAACGGGAAGAGGCAGCTCAGAGAATTTCCCTGTCCTCAACATTTGGGTGCTGCAGACCAAG